>NW_005803872.1:0-72064 GCF_000240725.1 Microchloropsis gaditana
GGACGATGCTACTTGCACGCTTTTCTCTGGTTTGCTTTTGCGTTGCTTACGGTCCCCCACATATGTCATGGGATATTCCCTAGACATTCTCACCAAACCATGTCCCGACATTTCTATCGAGCCCATTCTCAGCCGAGGAACATAGAGGGCCTTGCCTCGAGACCCCGGGACTTGTGTTACCACCCGCCAGGAGCACAGTCACACGTGATAGGAAAAAACGTATGCAACACAAAGCCAAAGAAGGATTTATAACACTTCGTGTCCCATCAGGCTACAGCTTGGCATTTTGATTTCTATGGGGCGGATTTCTGATGACTCTTAATGTGCAGGGAGTCGATTGCATGTCAATATTCTAGATCGAGCACTTAGCACTTCTTTCAAGGTTCCTGAGCATGCAGATTTACAAATTCATCTCCACAACAGATGAGTACATTGCAGATCTATTTGTGCCAATTCTCGTGTGCCCAAGTCTCCACCTTCCGTCCACAAAAATGTCTGAGATGTTTTCGACTGATATCAAGGGCTGCTCTGTCCGAGAAGCCCACAGCATTGTCGTACTCAACTGTTGCGCAAACTTTGCAATGATACCTAGATGGGCCCGCCTTGTGTATCACCCAGCACCTCACCCATGCACCCCGGTGTTTGCCATTCAATATCACCACTTCCTTCATCCCGCAGGGCCGCGAACCTCCCGAGCTCCCTCGACCGTTCCCAAAGCATTCGTGGAGCAAATCCACCCACAGCCCTGTCCCTCGCACTGCTTCCACTGCACGGAGATGGTACATGTCTATACGCCAGCAGCCGTCCAAGACGATTTCTTTCAAATGCGGGGCGATGGGATGGGAAGACAGCGGGCTGAGGGGGCGGTGGAGGTGCGGGTTCCGAGCAAGGGACAGGCGTTCAACCGTTCCCGGCATGTGGCGCAAAAGAAGGTGCACCGTGTCGTCAAGAAGGTTGAAGGGCTCTTCGAAGGGCACTGAGGGAGGCGTGTGGGGAGGAGAAACGCTCTGGCTACCCCGGTCGTGTCCTCCACCCGCATGATGCCCGGGCGGTGGAGGCGGGGAAGGCGTCGACACCCCAAGACTAGAGCCCTCTACTCCCTCTTGAGCCGTCGTGAGGCCAGCAAGATCGATTTCCCGCAAGACAAACCCGGACGTCGGCGGAGGCAAAAGACGCAGTGTGAATGGACGGGGTAAGATCTGAGGTCTCAACTGGGTGATGGCGTCGAGCGCGTCTTCCTCCGCCCCATTGTCTGGACCGTGCCCAAACACTACCCCGCCCAAGCCGCCCATGGTGCCCCCCGTGTCTGCATGTGGGACGTCCTCGAGTATATCCACCTCCCCCTCTTCCTCGGGGGTCGCCGGCCATACATTCCCCGGGAGAGGGGCAAGGGATGAAGGCGTCGCTGCTGGCATGCCCGGAGGGTTTCCCGTCCCCTCCTCCTCGCCCACCTCTTCGTCCCCCTCGTCGCCTTCCTCCCCGTGCTCCCCCCAGTCCTCGCTCCATCCTTCCATGCTCGCAGCAGTGGATGCCCGGGCCAAGATCGCCCGCACCTCGCGTTTTGTGCGTCCCACTTTTTTGACCTGAAGCCTGACGTTCACCGCGCCGCTCCCTTTTCTCCGCGACGCCAATGCCTGCAATTCTTCCTGCCAACCCTCCAAGGGGTCTAGCAGCATGCTCAAGGTGACTGCGAAGGTGACAGATCGGAGGCCAGAGAACATGTCCGGTCCGTTCCAAGGGCCAAATTGCCGAGGAGGGGTGCAAACTTGTCGGTTGGATGTGGCATGCGTGCGTAGCAAATCCTGTGCGGGGAAACCCACACTTTTCAATACAGGGCCCCCGAGGACTTGGCACCATTCTTTGCAGACCAAACGGCAGTCTCCTCGCAAGCGGGCAGACTTGCTTGTGATCAGGGGAATTTCCTCCCCCTCCGACAAAGGGCACAGGCAGCAATCTTTCGATTGTCCCCGCCAGTGCTTCAACGCTTCCTCGCCCATTGCAAAGCTGAAAGCGTGCAGCAGCAACGAGGCATCGAGGTAATTCATGCACGGGTTGCAGGTAGGCTCTATCAGCTTGTCTGTTGAAACATGGTAGTTTGGTTGCCTCATGCCTGCCGGTCACAATTCTCTTACGTAGCACTTAGCCCTGTGTTCAGCGACAAGAAAAAGAGCTTTTCAACGACTTTGTACGGTCTAATCGCATGGTTATTACGCCTGCGTACGCGCCCCGGTGATTTTTTGCTCCGGTTTCGTCCCTCTTCAGGGTTAGGAGAGCGGCGGCCGTGGGCGATGGAGCCAAGGGCCGGGTCAGTCGGAAAAATTGCGCGAAAACCCATGGGAAGTGCCAGTTCCCGGATTTTCCTCGAACGGGGAAAGCAAGGATTGATGGCCCGTCCACGTGCAGGCGAGTGGCCATGACCAAGTGCATGCAAGCATGTAGGAGGCCATGGATGACTCGGTAGGGGCGATTTTCGGCATCCGTTGTTATCAGCGCAAGCACTACTGTTCATGTGTCAAATTGAGAGGGCCGTTAAGCCGTCGGGGAAATTCAAAACGTGACGACACAAACCGCAAAAGCACTCTGCCTGACACCTCGTGTAGTGGGACCCCTTAATGGAGACATTATGGAGATCTTCTGAGAAATGTTGGATCTTTTACGAAAACTTCATGGTAGGATCTCTTTCGTAGGATTTAAACGCTCTACTTTACTACCATCTTTTTCCTACTTCCGAGCTTGGACGCGAACGAGATGGAAAACTGTTCTGAACCGCTTGTCGTAATATATGACGGATAGATAATGAACAATTTTTATTTTCTTTTCGGTCTGTCACTTTCGTTTATATTTATTGTAAATCAATGTCAAACCGCGTTACAGGAAGCAAACATGCGCTTTACGTTGTCGATGTCAGAAGTAGGAACGTGGTTGCTAATGGTGCTTGTGGCCTCAGCTTCGATTGAACCTCATATGCGAATGACCTTGGAAGCTACGGGAGAGCAAACGTTACCGACGTCCGAGGACATTGCAAGACAGCAGGTATGCAAGGTCTGAACTACTGGGGAGAAAGTTCTGACGGGACATTTCTCGTGTACCTCTCTTCGTGCTTGCCCCGCACCAATGTTCTGTAGCCGTTGATCCGGGCACAATCACCACATGTGCTTTAAAATGGCCTGGTCGCACCTTCTTCCTACAAGTCATTTTCATAAGAACACTCACTCCATGGATAATGCAAGGCAAAGCGCTATATCGTGGACAAGAAAGATATTCGGTTTCTGTCCGCTACCCATATCTCCTGTATGCTTTTTTTTCCTCGTAAAGAGCACGTGTCACTCTTTCGTTCAACCCCAAAAATAATTCGAATAATTTATATTCAGTTGTATGTACCTCCATCTTTTCTTTTTCTCTCGACATCAGCATGCCATGGCCGACCACCCTTTTGTGTCCATGGACGAAGCCAAGAGCATGTTTGGGCCCTCGGAGGGCCCAGGGGCAAATATTTCAAATTGGGGACAAAACTATTGTGGCAACAACATACACGTGCACCATCCGAAAACATACCAAGAAGTAGCAGGGCTGGTTAAAGCCTTAAAAGCACAAGGAGCCAAAGTTCGCGTCTTAGGAGTCATGCATTCTTGGAGTAACGTCTTTGCTGACGATGGGACGCATGTCATCTTTCTGGATAGTTTCAAGTCTATCACCCAGGACCCTAACGACTACACACGCGTCACTCTTCAGGTACGCATTTTTTTGCCTCCTTATCACGTACTTTTTGGCGCAGCAGTTCCCTTTCCTTCCTCCTTTCAGCTTAAGAATCCTCTTAATCTATACCCGCGGCCGCCTTGTATTTGACATTTCCCCCTATTTTCCTTGCCTATGATCTTTCCTCTTAGGCTGGAGTAACAAATGCAGAGCTAGCAGATTTCTCAGACAGCCCTAACAGGGGATATGGACGTTTCAGTTATTTAAAAATGAACACCCTTGTCCAGGTATGGTGTTCAGGGAACATTTGATGTTTTTTCATCGGCTCTCGCGTCATCATTGCCTAAGATGTGGCTGTGCATCCCTCTGTATGGTATTTGCTCACCCTAGCTGCATCCTTGACACTACGAACTTCTCGTACAGGCGGTCACATTTATTGGAGCGGCGCAGACAGCCTCTCACGGCAGCGGAGACGGAGGGACATGTGGGGACTTTATCGAGAGCCTGACGATGATTGATTCCTGGGGAAGTATCAGCATCTTTGACAGGCAAGAAGGAGATTACTAGAATCTTGCATTGCGGATGGGACTGGTGGTAGGAGACGTATCCTTAGATCAATAAAAGAGACGCGCATTCTCAGAGGGAAATAACGTGGCTAATTTTCCCGCCCTCAACCGTTCACGCTTAATTAATGCTTCAGGAGTCATCCAGATTTTCTCGTGTACACAGCCTGCTTGGGTATGTGCGGTATTATTCTTGACGTGACTGTTAGATTCTCACCAGAGACTACGGGGGTCACTGTAACGCAAATTAAGGTAAGAAAAGGGAGGTCGACAACGCTGACTGATAGATTGATAAAGGTAAGGATCCTATTAAAAATGGCAAGGTTTAGGGTTAGGGTTATGTTGAGTCCCACATTGATTCAGGTATTATAATAGGAAGGGGCGCTAGCAATAAGCGGATAATGCTACCCGTAGACATCACCACTGTTGAGACCATCGACATACATTTGTAGAAGTATAAAGAAATCACCCTTGTACGTCTATCTCGGTCAGGCCCCATTGAAAGACTTTTTTCCCCGCGCCTGCGAGACAAACAGCTCCTTCAATCCCCTCAAAGATTGGATAAATAGCCACGTTGGAGGTGCAATGAACTACGCCACATACAACAGTGCTATCTTATCTGGACCTTTAGACCCCAAAAAGGCGGAAATCTACACGGCAAATGAGTGAGAGGGGGGGCATGAAGTGATAGGACAGGGAGACGGGGGGGCTCCGAGATGTCTAAAACAAGATCTGACCTACCCATTTCTTTCTTATCCAGGCATTCCAATTGACCGTCATTCCAACTCTCTGTTGTCTCACGTGTAAGCGCTTCTTAAATTTTCTGAACTTACACAGCTACTGCTGGGCGCAGGGCGTGACGGAAACCCCCGGTCTGCAGGTGAAACCCGATCGTAAGGGTCTTCCTATATGGGGAACTCAGCATGAGCCTTACTATGACAAGGATTTATTCATCCCTGCGGACTACCAAAACGCTGAAGGGACCAAACTACACCGAGTGGCACTTGGGGACTGGCGCTTGAATCAGAACAGCAATTATATGCCATTCTTTGGTGGGTGCAAGCTTTTAATCCTTTACTCTTCCCCTCTTCCTGTACTTCTCTTCCGCTGTGAGCCCCACTCGAAGTTAAGGACGCCTTATAATTACTCATAACACGAGATCAACTTCCCTCCTAGGCGGACTCGTACAAAATTCCGTGTTGGTCATGCAGCCTCCCTCCTTCCAACTCAAGGCTGAGTACAATACCTCACGGGCGTCCTCGCAGCACTTCGTCCGATATATCGAGCACATAACGCATGCGAATGACTGTACGTTTTACCTCGACAGTATTCGCTACCAGAAGCAATTACTTGTGTGACTCGAGCTTGGACAAAATGGGTATAGCTATTCCATTCCATTACACAATCCTGCTACAAAGCAATTTGACTTTTTAAGATCAATGACTCAAAATAATTCAATAATCTGCTAGAATTCTCATTTCCATCGTATTATGCTTGCAGACTCTTTTGCCCTGAAGGTCGACGATGATTACACCAACATCTACGACGCCTGGTGGGCCCTCATTGATATCAACAACGAGATGTTTCGAGACACCGGCAGCTATCCTATGAATCTGTAAGTCTTCATTCTACTTATTGTTATTGTATCGAAATTTCTCACTTTTTCTTTATTTAGCTGATCTCATACACATCTCTTCAGACTTGTATCGGAAGATGCCGACTGTCTTCTCGTGTCCCCTGCACGTGGAAGAAAATATTCCAATTATGTATCTCTCCTGTCCGTTCTCATCTCTTCTAGTTACGCTGCTATTCGCTGGCTTGGACATTCCGACTGTCCCCTGTCTGGAGCTTACGGGCAAGAAGGCGACCGTTTTGTGCTAATTGAAGCATCTTCTGCGCATGGGACTCCTGGATGGGGGGAGTTCTGTCGACGAGTCTTGGCAAAATTCGCAACAATCAAGACCAAGAAAGACGGTTCTCTTCCCAAGCCACATTGGGGAAAAGTCAATAAGGACTGGACCCCGAACATAGCTGCATACACAAGGCAGGCTATGGGTCCTCAATTGGAGAGAGTGAAGGAGGCAGTGTTTAAGACGGACCCAACAGGCATGTTTCGTAACCAACATTTGTCCGAAGTTTTTGAACTGCCGTATTAATCAGATGGGATATGCATAGCAGAAGCAATGGGGAAAATGCGTTGGTATTGATCGAAATTTAAATTCGGGCAGGGAAGAAAAGAGAGAAGTTGTACGAAAGCAAGAATGGAGAGGAGAAGTGCCCTTTAAGAGACTTTGAAAAGTAAGTGTACTCGATGGTCTGCAGTGCTCATAACAGGATTGTCAGCTGAAAACAAGGAAAAGGGTCGGGACGGGTAGCAAAGGAATTCGAGGAGACTCACTGAAAAATTGTGGAGACTGCCTAAGCTTAAGTTCGGAAGAGGGGAAAAGAAAAGACGGATAACATTTCACCATCTTCCCGAAAATAAGCGAGGACATCCTTTAAAGAAGGATCTTAACATTGAAAAAAGCAACCAAGGGGGATTGAAATGGTTTAAGCTCTGTTCGGTAAGCGAGCAAGACATCGGTAAATGACAGGGAGTTCATTGCGCCAAAATGTGAAAGATATTTGAAACTTGTAATCTATAAGAAATCTTTTGACTAGAGAAAAGCAGAAACTTCAAATGAGTCGGGGTTAATTCAACTGTAAGGTCTTGATTTCTTTTCCCCATTGATCCCTTCCCCTAGATGGGGTATAGGATTTCGGCTTCCTCTGCTTTATTCCATGACTCCCCTGAATGTTCAGAAATGATCTCTATATTGTGATTGAAAATGTCTAGGTCGCACTTTTAATTGCATAAACGGCCATGCGGAATGAAAACGTGGAAAGATCAGATGAAAGCTTCTGTTATGTATGAGGTGAGGATGCGTTTTGGGTGGTTCCGGGGGAAAACCACGATGACAATGAAAAATGTTTCATGAAGCTTATATTTTCCTTTTTGACCCCAATCTACCAGATTTACAACGCAGTGAGGGGAATAGGAAGACTTTATTGCTTAGGAATGCAGTATATGGGCCACTTCAAATCGTGTTGACGCGTAGGTACCTTCTTGATAAATGCGGCGGGGAAACATTATGGAGAAAGTCTCTCGTGACAAAACCGCTCATGATATTATCAAAGTCGGGAGAAGCTTCTCTTCACGTGTCGGAAATGGGATCAAACCACCTCAAATTAGCGTTAGCGAGATAGGCTTGGAAACGCGAAGAGCACAAGATACACCCTGCTGCTTGGGCGATACCCGGGGCCGGACCTTCAATTTGCTCCTCCCCATGACCGCAAAGAAGTAGTTTGTGAAAATTTTCTTCGGATTTACGATTAATTAAGCCCACTGCCCATGAAGGGAGCCTTTTTACCACTCCATCTATACCTAACATATGTTTTATCCTGCAATACTTGACACGTGATGCTCCTATCAATTTCATCAAATCCCCGCCATATCAGGAACAGTTCCTTTTATGCTTTTTATTGATGCCGCGTCCGTATCTGGTGTGGGTTGGGCAGCCTTGGCCGTCACTGCGTGCGCGATCTGGATAAGTTGGCGCTATAATTTGCACGGAAGCTTTCATCCTTACGTTTATGACAAGCGGTAGGTGTATCAATGTGAAGCCCCTTTCTGGTGAAAGTGGGGGAAAATCCGAGTTATCCAAGACCTCCCCTCCTGCCTTTTACTTTTTACTTTATTTCTGTACTATTTTCACATTCCACGTCGTATTGTAAAATGAAGCCGATGGTAATGTAGAGACAATAACATCTGCACATATCCGTTCCCTAATTTAATGGCGCTGACTTTGTGACAAGTAACCTACATATCAAGGGAGTCATACTATGCAGTCCTCGCACATGAGACACACAAATGCACACTACACAGGGAAAGGAATCACTGTATACGTTTTCTTGGTTCATGTCAGGCTCAAACTCCTCGCCTCACGGTTTCGTATCCTTTTCCTGCCTATCGCATAGCCATACTCGTCTCCCAGGCCCCGTCAATGCATGGCCGTTCGGGTTCGTGTGGACCGTGCGCGCCTGGCGGCAGCAGAATATATGGTGGATCAAGTCCAAGGAACTTTTCGAGACGCATGGCTCAACTATTGGTTTCCGTGTATTTTCGTCCTACTCCATTTTGACCCAAGATCCTGAATGCGTGCGGGCTATCGTTACGGGCTCTGCCGATCTTTTCCCGAAAGGTCATTTATACAAGCACCTGGGGCTACTGCCTGGAGGAATCTTTACAACAAACGGTCCTCGGTGGCGAAGGGATCGACGATTGCTGACGCCGCATTTTAATTTCTCGGCGGTTTCCACTTTCGTGCCCAGTTTCAACGCCCACGTCGAAGAGTTCTTGAACGCCTTGCGGCAACGCTGTCTCACACCCAGAGGTACACAAGACAAGAGCAATGATGACCGATTTGAATCCGAAGCGAGCCAAGAGAAGGCGCCAGGAGTAGTACTGGATATGGTCCAAGCCTTCAACCGCTTGACCCTGGACATTATTTTTGACGCCGGCTTCGGCCATGACTTGCACGCCGTCCGCCAAGTCCCTTGTCGCGCTGCTCCCTTGTCGGACACAGCTTTGCCATGTGCGTCTGCTGCCGCGTACAAGACTTCCCTCGATGAAATTACCGGCGACCCATCCGAAAAAGTGGAGCCCCTCCTGCATGAATCAGGGGACAAGGAGAGCGACGAAATCGCCGAAGCCCTACGAATTGCTTTCACTGAGGTCGCGCAACGCTTGACAGATCCTTTGCCCGTCCTTAAGTATTTGCCTCGGCGCTATTATCGAGCGAAGAAAGCTACGCAAGTCTTCAGACGGGTGATCGATAAGGCGGTGATGGAAAGGAGGAAACGAGGGGAGGAACAAGCGAATGGGAAGGAGCCAGGGGTCGGGGATCGGCAAGGGAATCTTTTGGATTTGATGATTGCCGTGCACGAGGAAGGCACCTGGTGCACGGATGAAATGCTCGCGCAGAGTATGACGTTCCTGATCGCTGGCCATGAAACGACCAGTGCGATGTTAACCTGGACGTTGATGGAACTGGGGGAGCGACCGGACCTGTGGCTGAAGCTGCGGGCCGAAGTGGATCGCGTCTGTGGGGTCTCTGCCCCCTCATCGCCCTGGCCTTCTCCTTCCCCTCGGTCTTCCTCCCGTATTGACGCGTCGCACGTGGACCGCATGCCCTTCCTCCGCTGCGTGCTCAAGGAATCCTTGCGCATGCACCCTCCTGTGACAATCATCTCCCGGCGGATCCTGAAAGATTTGGAGGTGGCCGGGTACTTGATCCCTAAGGGCTGGCACGTAGGTGTGTCCATTTACACACTCCACCGCTCTCCTGCCTTGTGGGAACGTCCGGATGAATTCTGGCCGGAGCGGTGGGAAGAAGGGCCTGGAGCCAGGGGAAAGGACACAGTGCGAAGGTGTTCTGTGGGAGATGGCATGGCTCACTTGGACCAAAAACATTTCGATAACGGTACCGTGCCCTCCCTACCTCACGTGCCTGTGTCTGGCGGAAAACAGGGTGGTGTGACGCTTCCCTCGTTCGACGGAAACCAAGCTCCGCCGACCCAGGATCAACGGATTTCGGAGATTGCTGAGGAAAGTCGCGAAGAGGCTGCGACGAATCCAGCAACGGGAACCAGCCGTGGGCCCCTCAAGTCTCCATTCCAATACATGCCCTTTTCCCTAGGCCCGCGGAACTGCATCGGCCAGCGCTTTGCCATGACGGAGGCAAGCATCATCCTGGCCCGTCTAGTGCGAGACTGGGATGTGACTCTTGTGGACCGGGCGGCGACCGTGCAACGTGTGGAGCTCTTGACCGTCCGGCCGGATCGACTCCTCTGCAAATTGCAACCTCGTCAGGTGTATCCACTGTCTCCGGTACGGTGTGGCGCACGGGAGTCGGCTGCCGCCTGCTCTCCGTGAGCTGGGAACAGAAGGCGCGGTGAGGAACGAAAGGATTTTTTGAAATGATACGTATAAGATGAGAGGTGTGAATGATATTGGAGAGAAATTTGGATATTTTGTAGACATGTATACATGTAAAGAATTTATATCGAGCGAGGGAACAACCCCAAAAGGCGCATTCCAGGAACGCAAAAATCAGCCTTATGGGAATGATATTGTGCTTGCGCACTGAAGCTTTGATACTTTCAACGGGGTGATGCCACCCTTTTTTTCGTATACATTTAGAAAATACACGCCTCTCTTGAGAAAAAAAGATCACAAGCACTAATTACTGACAAACCACGGTCAGTATAGCAGGACTATCTCCCCACATCGTTGTCAAACCGCACCCTCTTTTTCTCGCGATCGTCATGGTGCCATGATGCTCAACCCGCCATCCACAAATATGACTTGCCCCGTGACACTCTTGGCGGCATCGCTCGCAAGGAAAACCGCCGCCCCTCCCACATCTTCCAAGTCCGCATTTCGTCTCAAAGGTGCACTGGCTGCTGCAGCTCTGCACATGTCGTTGAAACCTGGAATGCCCCGGGCGGAGAGGGTGGCCACAGGACCCACACTCAAAGCGTTCACACGAATCTGGTGGGGAGGAGGACCTAATTCAGCCGCCAAGAGACGCACCGAAGCCTCCAGAGAGGCTTTGGCGGGGCCCATCACCTTGTAGGGGGGCATGGCACGTTGTGCCCCTAGATAGGAAAGGGTGAGGATGCTGCTGTTCCTTGTTCCTCTCGTAGACGCACCCTGCGTGCCTGCAGTGTGGCTGTGCCGATGAGCAAGGAGCGGGAGAGCTTCCCGAGCAAGTGTCACCAAAGAGTGAGCGCTGACAAGGTGTGCTTGCGCGAAGGCCTCGGCCGTCGTCTCTGTGAAAGCATTTTGCATGGCTGGTGGAGACGCTTGAGCTACAGCATGGAGCACAACATCAAGTTTGCCTCCAAAGCGCTCGGAAACTTTGGCCATCATCGTTTTCAGGCTTTCCTGGTCCATGATGTCGCATGTCACGCTATATTTTTCACTTTCCTGACCTCCTGCTTCTGGCCACGATGATGCAAGAAGCTTCTGAACGGAGGACTCAAATCGAGGAAGGGAGCTGACCATGACCTCAGCCCCCGCTGCACGCCATGCCTGTGCGCAAGCCCACGCCAAGGAACGATGATTGGCGAGACCAACGACAAGACAACGTTTGCCGGAGAGCATACTTGTGAAAGGGCCCTGCGAGAAGCTAGTATCTCCCAGTCATCCCCCTCTCAGCCGTCTGCTGCCACAGCTGTTGCCCCGAGCATGTCGAATATAAAATGACTCTAGACGTGCCTTGGCAGCTGTCGCATCCGCCTTCAATGAAAGTTGCTCTGTGTGGTAAGCGAAGGGAGACAGGTGGTGGTGGACAAGGAAGAGAAGGTATTTTATTTTCCTATGTTGCGTCAGCAAGAAAGTTTAACAGCGAAAAATGGCGAGGACGCAAGCACTTCACTTTCCTGACCGCCTGCCCGAGAAAAGCTCCCGATGGCCACCAAAAACACTCAACCCGGACAGCTCACATCACACGCAATGCTCTTTGACAGCGTTATATGCTCCGTCACCTCGTCCGACGTACGTCTTCAATCCGGGCGGCATTTCCTCCTGATTCCTGGCAAGCGTTCACCGCTTGCCTCCCTCGCACCTCGAGGTTCATGGTTGGTCAACTTGACGCAGTTGCCGCTTCTGCGGCCCTGCATCCCATTCATCCTCCCAACCATTCCCGAGGACTTACAACGGGAACAACACTTACGGGAAATGCGGCTTCAAACATCCACGCGGCTTCAGCGGAAAGTGCCAGTGAATTTCTTGACGATCCTGGCTTGCTCAGGGACGAGGCGTACGTGAATGGGAAGTGGGTGAAAGCCAAGGGAGGAAAGACATACGAGGTTACAGATCCTGCCACTCACGTCGTCATTGCAAGAGTCCCCTCAATGGGTGCAGCGGATACACGAGGGGCCATTGAAGCGGCGGCCGCCGCATGGGAAGGATGGAAACAGAAGACCCCCAAGCAACGGGGAGACGTGCTTCGACGGTGGTACGATTTGATTCAGCACCACACCATGGACCTGGCGAAGATATTGACGCTGGAGAACGGAAAGCCTTTGGCGGAGTCGCGGGGGGAGGTGGGCTACGGGGCCAGTTTTGTGGAGTTTTATGCCGAAGAAGCGAAGCGCACGTACGGGGAGGTGATCCCTTCGCCCACCCCGGGTCGCCGCCTGGTCACCATCAAGCAACCTGTGGGTGTGGCTGCCCTGATCACTCCTTGGAACTTTCCCATCGCCATGATCACGCGCAAAGCCGCCCCTGCGCTGGCGGCAGGCTGCCCCGTGGTGATCAAGCCAGCCGAGGACACCCCGCTCTCCGCCCTGGCCCTTGCGGAGCTGGCAGAACGTGCGGGGGTGCCTCCCGGGATCCTTAACGTGCTCACTTGCCCCCGGGAACACGCGGCCGAAGTGGGTCTGGAACTCAGCACCAGCCTGAACGTGCGGAAGCTCTCCTTTACGGGTTCCACCAAGGTGGGGAAAATCCTGATGCGGGACTCTGCCTCCACCGTGAAAAAATTGTCCTTGGAACTGGGTGGCAATGCTCCTTTGATCGTCTTTGACGATGCGGACATCGAAAATGCCATCAATGGCGTCCTGGCCGCCAAATTTCGAAATGCGGGCCAGACCTGCGTGTCCCCCAACCGGCTTCTGGTGCAATCCAGGATCTACGACGAATTCGTAAGCACCCTCGCAGAAAAAGTCGCCAATCTCCAAGTCGGGCACGGTCTTCAACCAGGGGTGCAGGTAAGCCATTTTCTTAAAAGATTAAATCTCGCCTCGCTTTTTCACTCTTGTCGCTTTGGAAAGCAGTCCCCTCGCCGGTGTCATGGAGGCATGCAACCTCTCGGACTGTGGAATCGTTTGGCCATGAATATATTACACATGTATCCTGTGTATATTCTTGGGAGCTCAAAAGACGAATGCTTATCACCGAGGGGGCTTGGCTCACGTCGCGGGTAATTCCTCCCCTCCTTCCCCTTCCCCCCCCCCTAGATCGGTCCCCTGATCAATCCAGGCGGCTTGGAGAAAGTGCAGCGTCATGTGCACGACGCGGTCAAGAAAGGAGCACAGGTGGTGACGGGAGGCGACCTTCACGCGCTGGGCGGCACGTTCTTTGAACCCACCGTCCTCGGAGATTGCCGGCCGGACATGTTGGTATTCACCGAAGAAACCTTCGGTCCTGTCTGCTCGGTGTTTAAATTTCAGGCGGAAGCGGAAGCGATCGAGATGGCGAATGCCACGCCCTTCGGCTTAGCCGCCTATGTGTTCGCGGGAGACGTGGGCAAAGGATGGAGGGTCGCCGAGGCGATCGAGGCAGGTATGGTGGGTGTGAATGAGGGAATGATCTCCACTGCAGTCGCCCCCTTTGGAGGAGTCAAGGAGAGCGGCGTAGGGAGGGAGGGGGCTAAGGTGGGAATCGACGAGTACCTGGAGACTAAGTACCTGTGCCTAGGAAGTTTTCGGTAGGAAAAGCAGAAGGCAGATGGGGGGAAAAGTCGACGCGAATTTCCGGACAGAAATGGGGCAGGAGGCGATAAAATAGACGAAAAGATTCGGAGAAAAAACAAGTCATGCTGTGTCTTCCTTCCAAGAATCTATGGTGCTTGTGAAATGAGGAGTCGGCTTTAATTCTGGTTGCGACTCTTTTGCCCGTCTTGGATTTACAGAGACAATTTGTAACGGGTTCCCTCCTTTCCCTCATTTCCTCCTAGAACGCTCCGCGCCTACTCAAACCTTGATGGCTGACATGTCACATTCCAATGTCCTGACATCCCAAATTTCTTCCCCTATCCCATTCGCAAATTATCGCTCGTTTTCTCTTCCGCCCAACCTCTCTGGAGCGTGCTCGAGTCCTAGATCGTCATCACATCGGTATAAGAGGATTTGGAGGCGGCGGGTGCCCCAGAGGTCGCTCTCTCCTCCTCCCGTCCGCTCCCCCCCATCCCGTCTCCCTCCCTCATCTCCAGACCCGAGGGAGCCTCGGATGGATTGCTGGGGCTTCCTTCTATCCCCGGCATCACATCGTCTCCCTCCCTTAGCCCCTCATCCTTCCCTTGGGCACCGCCCCCACCTCCATCACTGTCCACGGGCAAAGGGGTGATAGCCGTCATGACCATGTCCCTGTCCCCCCCCTTGGGACCAGAGTCGCTCATCCTGGAGTCGATGGACACGTCAAAGGACCCTCGTTTCCCATGCGCGCCCAGGGGGCTGCTCCCTTTACACGCCCGCTTCCGATGCCGCTGCAGGTTGGCCATGGTCCCCAGCACACTCCCACAGTCCTCGCACGGGAACTTTCGTTTCATCCCAGCCTCCTGGTCGTCTTTTCCGGCGCCCGCACTGCCCTCAAGACCCAACGTGCTGCTGCTCCCGCCCCCTCTGGTCGAAGACAGACCTAGAGGGGCTGGCGGAGGGAAATGTGCCAAGTAGGCGAAGCTATCACCTCCACTGCCTCCCTCCCCATGCCCGCCGCCCACGGAGAGACCTTCACTTCCCATGGACGGCGGTAAAGCCATCATCAAGGAGGGAGGGAGAGAGGGAGGGAAAGAGGTTGACCTTGTTTCCTCTTCCTCCTCCTGCTTGAGCCCTGGATTCGCCTCCAGCAAAGCTTTCCGGGCCGCGACCGGAAAGGAAGCCAGGTGGGCCTCCACCCATCCCTCCAATGACTCTTCCCTCTTCCTCCTCTTGATACTTTTCTGCTGCTTCGGTGAACCTCCTCCCTCTTGCCCTGCCTGTCCCCCCATCCCCTTCTCTCCCATCCCTTGCACCGCCACCTCTTTACTGGGGGCCGGTCCGAGGAGGAGGGAGGCAGGGTAGGGAATTTGGAAGTGGTCGAGGACACGTTGCAGCCTTTTCTCCCGCGTTTTTTTCTTCACTTTCTTCGCCTTCCCACCCGCGCCCGCCGACGCCGGAAAGGGAGGCACGGACGGAAAACCCACGGGCGCAGTGTTCCCAAGCCGGCTCCCTTCGCTTTGTCCCGCCTGTCCCCCGTTCTCTCCCAGAGCCGACCATAAACTCCCAAGCCTCATACCGCCATCCCCCCCGTGGCCCTCCCCGCCTTCCTTCCCCATTGGTTTTCCGTCGTAAGCAGCCTCCCTCATCACGGCTGGCATGCGAGGGGGGGCAAAATCGACCATGTCTCCTCCGCCTCCGCCGCCAAAATTTGCCGGATACCGCGAGGCGAGCGGGGGAGGGTCACCGGGATGCGCGGAGGGCAAAGGAGGAGGAGGAGGTGGAGGGAAAGATGGGACGGGAAAATGCAATGGCTTGCCTCCCAGGGCGGCGGCCATCGAGCCCATCGGCATCCCCGGTAAAGGGAAGGGGGGTACTGGCATGGAGGGAGGATGGGCGGGAGCGCCCCCCCCGCCCGGCAGGGGTAAGGCGGACATGAAATCGCCGTGGATACTCATAGGTGGCATGGGGTGCAGTGGTGGTGGCGGTGGCTGCTGTTGCTGCTGCTGGCGGAGCACTTCTTGCTGCTGTTGTTGCTGCTGAAGCTGAAGCTGATGCTGGTGAGTGGCTGCCGCAAAGACCGTTGCGTTGTACTCCTCTTGCCTCCTCTTCACGTCTTCCTCCTCCTTTCTCCGCCGGATATCCACCTCTTCTTCTCGTCTGTCCTCTTCTTTCAGCATCTGCTTGAATCGTGCGTACCCTTCTCCCCTCCGCCCCACCCCTTCTGGAAGCTTCTTTTCTCCGTGCCCGGCCCGCCGCGCTGCCTGACGTTCCTCCTTCTCCCTCTCCACTTCCCACAAACGCTCGAAGGCCATGCTCCCGTCGTCCGCTTCCTCCGCACTCGGCTCGTACGAGACCCCCACCTTGGTCATGATCTCCACGAAACGAAGCGGGTCGGTGTGGAGGTCGCAGAAGGCCAACCACGCCCGATCGCCAAAGCGACGCCCGTGGTACATCTCCTGGCCGTTCCGACGCCCACACGTGGCATGGAAGAAGCTGAAGCACCCGGGGGAGGAGCAGCGCAAAAGACCGCCCTGGTGGGGGCAAGGACAAAATTGGACGTGGCACTTGTAGTCGATGGTCGGCAGGGAGGAAGGGGAACAGAAGGGACCGTCCCCGTGGCCGGCATCGCCACTGGCGGCTTTTTCTGCGGCCGTATACTCCCGCATGTGATGCCGACGCAAGGCCTGGAGCCGAGGCTTCAAATGAGGGATCTCCCCCGTCCTGCCATCGATCATGCCCAGCCACCGACAGCACTCCACATGCGCCCATTCCTCCTCCCCGCCCTCCCTCGGTGCCTGCGCGTCGGCCTGCATTGCTTTTCCATCGGCGCCCGGTCTCCTCCTTTTCTTCGAGCCGTTCTTTGCTTTGCGCATGGCCCCGCCGGCTGTGGCACACAACATGCACCGCTTGGGGGGAGGTGCCAAAAGCGGTGACACATAATCCCCCTTCCCTCCCTCCTTCCCTCCTTCCCTCCCTCCCTCCTTCTCCCCGGCCTTTCCTCCCACTTCACACTCCAAGCCCGCCTCACACACTTGGCAGTGCCAAGCCCCGGCCGGCAAGGAATGCACGCAATAGCAAAAGGTGTGCACTGCCATGTTACAGCCGTCGCAGAAAACCAAGCTGTTTCGTCCTCCCGCTTCCGTACGGTGACAAACCGCGCATTCCGTCATCGTCTCCTCCGCCCCTTCCTTCTCCCCCTCCCTCCCATCCCCACCGCCCTCCTTCCTCTTCCTGTCTTCCAATGCCGTCTCATAGCGTGCCAACACGTCTCTCTCCTTTCTTCGCCGCCCAAAGGCGCTTTTCCCCCCCTCAAACGCCGCCACCATCTTCCTGTACAAGACCCAGGCAGGCGCTAAATTTCTCCGCATCGTCCGGACCAGCTGTTCTTGGAGGTCCACGAGTTGGGTTAGGATCTCATCTTCCCCCACTTCGGGGTGCTGTGCCGCCTTCTTGGTTCGAATCTCCTCCTGGTCCGCACCGGGAACTATCGCGTAGCGGGCCGTCCAGGCGGAGGTGGCGGCGGGCGGAGACTGAGCCGTAGGGGCCGGGGGGGAGGAAAAGGGGGCCACCCCTCCTTCTGCGGAAGGAGGGACAGGTGGGAGGGAGGCACCAGGGACGTCGGGCACGGGAAGCTTGGAGGAGGCGCCAGGGGTGGGAGGGAGGGGGGGGGGGCGCGCTCGCGAAAAAAATGGGCGGCTTCCTCCGCAATTTCGTGCTTGCGGTCCTGGCGTCCCCTGGCCAGCAAACCCGTCTCCCAGAACCTCAGGAGTCGGGCCTCGGTGGGAGGAAACGGGAGGTTTGCCTCCGGTCCCAATGCCTCTATTTCTTTTTTGTCTTGCCCTCCCCTGCCTTTTCCTGCGCTCTTTTTCTCTTTCCCGCGGCTGGGGGCCAAGGAGGAAGCCAAGGGCGACCCCGAGGGCGGGAGGGAGGGAAAGAGAATGTCCACTGCCTCGTATTCGACCCTCATCTCCTCGACTTTCTGCATCTCAGCCTCGCCCGGGGCCCGACCGGCGGCCATTGTCCCGTCCTCCGGCGTGGGAATAGGCAGGGTAGTGCGAACACATCGGAGGGACAGGGTGGGCCCGCCCTCCCCCCCTTCCTCGACCACCGCCCTGAGTCGCAGGCAGGGAAGGCCAGGTCGGTGCTCGGCTTCCTGCTTGACGAGGAGGGAGGAGTCGTTCTTGAAAATGCGCGGTCCGTGTCCCCATGCCCCCGATTCCCTCTCGGCTTTTTCTTCGCCTCGGCCGTTTTCGGTGGATTTGTTCCCCGATCCGTCGCCACAGCCTTCCCCTTCCGCTTCTTCCCCGCCAGTACTCTTGCGCTGCCGCCCATCTCGAGACAAGGGAGAGAGGACAGGAGGATGGGCGGAAGGGAGTGCCTCTCGGCGTCGAAATGCCCAGAGAGCCCGCAGCGCCCCCCCCTCCCCAAGGTCAGCTCCGCAAGCTTCCCGCGGCTCTTCTCCCTCCCCTCCCTCCTCCTCCCCCTCCCACCTGTCGCTCCCTCGCTTCCTCCGCCCATACACAGACCCCAAGTCCGGGATGACCATGGCGGGATCGTCCGCGGGCGTGGGCCCCCCCCACGCCCCTCCGCCTTCCTCGCCTTCCCCCTCCTCCATCCTTCGCACCAGCCCCCCCAGCAAGGTCTCCGCCGCCTCCGGCCCCAGCTTCATGAACATGGCCGAGGCGAGTTTCCACATGGAGTCACTCATGTAGGCGTACATGTTCTCGCCGATCCGGACGGGACCCAGAGGGATCATGGACAGCCGCGGCAGTTGCAGAGACTCCCAGACCTGCACCCCACCCTCCAGGCCGCAGGGCACGTCTTCTTCGTCGAGCAGGCAGGCGGAGGCCATGTCTTCCTCGGACGTGGCGACGCGGACCAGGCTCTGCAAGCTCTTCCCTCCCGCCTCCGCCCCGCCCTTGTCCTCCGCCTCTCCATCCTTGGGCCGAAGGCCAACACCCGCCTCCCTTTGTTCCCCCCCACCTCCTCTCCCATTCCCTTGCTCGGGCCCCATCTGTGACTGCCGTTCCAGTCGTCGTTGCTGTTCCGCGTGGTGCGGACGTTGTCGCTTCCGTTTCTGATCCGATAGTTTCAGAGGGGGCTTTCCCCCTTTCCCTTCCCCACTGACTTTGCGTTTCCGGGCCAGTAACAACGCCTTGGTTTGTTTGATTTTCTCTTTCCGCTTGCTCCAGCCAGCGAGTGCACGAAGCCGCCGTTTTTCCGCCAAAGCCAAGGCTTTCTGGCTCCGACCGTCCCCATCCGCACCGCCCGGCCCCCTCCCATCGACACGCCCTCCTGCTCCATCACCCGACAAGGCTGAGCCATCAAACCTATCCTTCATCGAGGTCCTCGAGGGCTTTCCACTGCTGTTTAAATCTTTGTAACTCACGGGCTTGCCCCGGCCTGGGCGAACCCGTTGGAAGTCACCTGTCTCCTCATACTCCTCTTCGTCGTTATCCTCTTTCCTCTCCTCTCCCTCGCTGAGTGTATCCACCTCCTCTTTATCTTCCATTCCATTGTCTTCCCCACTTTCTGCATTTTTGGCATCCTCTCCCCCCTCTCCCTGGCACAGGGTCGCAGTCATGCCCGAATCGCCCTCCTTGCCCGGGGCACGCCCTGTGATTTCTTTGGACACAGATTTCCAGCGTGAGGATTCATTCAGAAAAAAAATAGACTTGATCAAACACCACCAGCAACAACATTTGATATACCAGGCTGTTGACTGTCATGCGCGCTTCAAATGACCAAAACAGGAGTGAAAAACCTTTTGTCGTGTGGGAGAGTGAGCGAGGCAGTGCGGAAGCAAAGTGCAGTCCGCTGCTCCATAATCAACAAAGAGCAACCGATTCGCACGGCGATAGGACAGCCGATTTCCCACGAATTGGCAGTATATTGCTTACTCTAACGTGAGATATTGCGGGACGAGGGACCAAGAGGCAGGAGAATGCGCTTAGCAAAGCCCCTTGGAGGACAAAGAACAACAAGAGCCCCCTCGGCCGCGCGACAAGGAAGAGCGAAGAGGTCGAGAATATGGGCCGACAAAGTGAGGAGAGGCAACAACTGCATTTTTTCAACGCGGTGCTGCATTTGATCTAGAGTGGGTGATGAATCCTTGTGATTTGCTGCCAACAAGCAAAGGGAAAATTATGCCATTGCTTGATTGGATTGATAGGTGGGTAAATTTAAAGGGGCTGGGGAGGTTGGACTGAAAAAGTTATTGCCCTGTTCTCCATCATTATATATGTAGTTTGCAAGTATCGGAAAGGAAAAGGGCGTAGATAATCAATCCTTCATAAAATTATCAACCACCACTAAAGAGGCTGAGCTTCTCTCACCTCTGGTCTACAAGTAATATCCAGGTACAGGATAATCATGGCCTCACGCCTTCTGTTTTTACCATATTTAAATTCTTGACTTCAATGATCTGCTACTGTATATAAAACTTACATTTGTTGGCAGTGACAAATATCAACATATGCGAGAAAAGAGCGAATCCTGTCATGCAGCTGTCATAGTTTCTGTTCCTTCATACAGGCTTGCTATTTGAGGGGAAGACAGAAGGTTTCTATGCGTCCTTCTTAAATTGTGTGTCGATCGATGAAATCCAGAAATCGTTCAGCAAAAGCATCAGGTTCTACTACCGAGATGTTGCGCGGATCATGCCCCTCCATCGTGTACGCCGCTCCTTTGATGAGTGTTTCTAGCCGACGCTTCACAGTGTATGTCTGTAATATATCCACTAACCCCAGCAAAAAGACTTCTTGAGTCCTAAAAATCGACGACGAAGAGGGAGAGGATTTCGTTAAGATAGGAGTAGGTGCAGAAGTGGCGACGGATGGGGATGTTAAGAAGGAAAAAAATGAGTTAACGCACTTCGGTCCGGCGTTTCTTGACCCGTTCCCTAGTGACGGAGACAAGGGAGGCGTCGTCCTCGGCGTGCCCTGCCCTGTCAACGACACCCCTGACTCTCTAAGCACATCCGACGCGTAAGGAGGGGACACAGCGGCCGGTGGAATGGACGGCAACCACAAATTGTACAGGTGCTGCCGCGACGCCTCATCTGGAGCCGTGGCCCTCAGTGCCTCCATCACAGAGATCGGAGGCGGGTTTTCCCCTCCGTCTTTGCCTCCCCATCGGTGATTGGTCGCCAGTTCCGAAATGCGCCCGACTCCGACCAGTAAAGAGTAGTCCATAATCCCCCGGCGCCGCAGCCACTCCACGTCTGCTGCCAGGTAGGACAGGAGCTGCTTCTTCCGCTCGACCCCAAGCCGTAGCCTCCTACAGCCGCCCTCGGTCCCTGCCTCCCCTCCAATTCCCTTGCTGCAGGAAGCCCCCCGGAAAGGATGGCCCGCGTCGTCGGTGCCGTCGTGCCGAGGACAGAAATTCAAGTCCTTCAGCACGGAGAAGCGGCGCACGCGAGGGCTGAGAGTGGGGAGAACACGGCGTTTGATCAAGGAGCCTTTCAGGTCGAATTTCTCGAGAAGACGAAGCGCAGGGACAGCCCGGTGGAAGATGTTCTTCATGCACAGCAATTTGCAGGCGGGTCGGCCGGGGAGCTTGACAGTGTAGAGGCCTAAGAAGCGTGGAAGGAGGGAGTGGGGGCCGCGGGTGAGAATGACTTGGAGGTAGTCATGGAGCAGCGAGAGCAAGAAGGCGTGTTCGGCATCACTGGTGGTCTTGAGCAGGAAAGCCTCGTCCTGAGATTTGAAGAAAAGCGACCCGGATTTCCCCCCCTGCCCGAATGGCTCCCGGCGTGGGGTGGGAGATGCCCACCCCATTCTGGGGAAAGCCGGGCCTTTAGGACCCGCAGGAGGTTTTGACACGGCCCTGGCCGACTCCGATGCCTCCAATGTGTCGGTAAATTTCCCTGAACCCTTTCCATTTCTAACATTGCCAGTCTGGCCCTTCCGTGTGGTCGGGCCGGCAACGGTGGTGGGGGAGGGGACAAGATCCTCTTTTCCGTCCAAAATGGACATGAGTGACTGCCTGTACGCATCTTCTTCCACCCCGAAGGCCGCACGGACTTGTTGGAACACCTCAGGGGCGGCTTCCTCCCAGTAGTAGAGAGAGGGAGGATGGGAGAAGGTGGAAGTTGAAGGAAGGGTGCCGCCGTACATGAGCTCCAGCTGTACCCGCGCCTGGAAGATATCGTCCTTAAGCCCTTCCCTCGCACTCCCCCTCGCGCCCACCGTTTCCCCTTTATGAAGAGACCAGGACCCGGCACGGTCCGCGGCGACTTGCAGGCCGTAGGATAAGGCCCTGGAAATGGTGAGGGGGGGCAAGCGAGCAGGCGACGCCTCCTGGGAGAGCAACGGGTCCTGGACGAGGCCCAAGGGGAGGCCAGCGTCCTTCTCCCTTCCCCCGGTCTTTCGTCCGACATCCTCGCCCCTGCCTCCCCCTCCCATCCCTTCCCCTTCCTCCTTCCCTCCCTCCTTCCCTCCCTCCTTCCTGGCCCCCAAGGGCCCCCCTGACCAGTCCCGCACTTGATACACAAGACAAGGATTGCTTCTTTGCCTGGACCGACACATCCGTGCGTCCCTCTCCTCTGCGGACTCTTCTGCCACGAAAGACAGGATGGATTCCACCCGTCGGTGCCGCCGCTGCCTCCCTCCCCTCCCGCCCTCCCCTTCCTCCCCTCCCTTACCCTCCCAGGGCGCTGGCTCGCGAGGAGATGACCGGGGCGACGGGTGCCGCTGGGGTTGACGCAGGGTGGCAGCCGATCGACACCGACGCATGGCACAGGTGGAGGATGGTATCGGGCTCCCAAACAAGGGCTTGTTTGTTGTCTCCTCCAACCCCCTTCCGGGCGACAACAGCCCCGCCTCGCCTGCGCCCGCGCTCAGATCGCCTTCTGGAGGCTTCCGTGGGTAGCCGACCGCCGAGACGACAGGCGTGGAGGGCACGTCGGCCGCGAATGGGGCGTCGGGGCACGCGTGTGCATTTGGGAGGGAGGACGAAGCAGAAGCGGACGGGGTGCTCAGTGACGCCCACGACACGGACCCTCCATCTAGGGTGGGTACTCCCCTCCTGGACGTCGCAGTCCCGGTCAGAGCGCACGTGTCTTCGTCCTGGAGGGTGGAGAAAAGACCCTTGTCTGTTATAGTCGGGGCGGTGAGGAAGCTGTCCTCCGACCCCAGGGCAGGAGAGGAGGGACGGGATCCGGCCTGCTTGCTTCCTTCTGCGTCCAGGGCGCCAACTCTTGTCTGGTCAGGATTGTCTTCAAGTGCGGTCTCACATAAGGCGGTCTCACATAAAGATATCGACCATTGGTTTGTTTTCCCCCTCGCCATCTCTTGTACATTTTTGTTTACCTCCTGCTTCTCCTCCTCTTCCTCCTCCTCCTCCTCCAGCTGCTGCTGCTCCTCCTCCTGCTGCTGCTCATGCTCCTCCTCCTCCTCCTCCTCTTCACCATCTTCCCCGTCCCCCCCCTCCTCCCATGCTTCCAGAAAGTGTTGCCGACACAACGGCAAGCCACCGAACGAGAAAAAACTCACCCTTTCCCGCTCACTGTCTGCTGTTAATTCGTCTTCTTTTGCGCTGACGTCCGCAACGAACAAGGCTTTCTCACATACGGCGCAACAAAAGCATTCAGGATGGTACATTTTTTGCATGGCCCGGACGCCTTTTGTCGAGCCAAGGAAGAAATGACAAGCTGCACACATGTCTGCGATGGATTGATGTCCTGCGGTGGGAGGCAAGAGCTCAGCATGCACCAGGCCGACTTGGGTGCCAGTACGCGGTGATCGCCCTCTCGAAGGGGCTCTTGTGAAAATGGGCTGACTGGCCACCTTTTGTTCCTCCTTACGATTTGGATAATCCAAGCCATTCTTCTCTATTCCATGGCCGTCCAACGCCTTGTCGTGCAGTTCGAGGTCAGAGAGATGCAGCACCTGCGGACAAATGGGCCGCCCAGCTTGGCCTCTGGCCGTGTACACCGGGGGCGGGATAAGGTTATCTGTCCAGTTGTCCCCATTATAGCCAGAAAAAGAGCCACTGATATCACTGGTCGAGGTGGTGGAAGGGGGGGCGGCGGCCTCCTGAGTGTTTGGAGCGCCGCCGTGTTTGCAAGTTGCGGATACGGCCCTCGTCATCTCTTATGCTGGCTAGTCCGGGAAGATCAAGGCTGCTTGTGCGGCCTTGATCTCGCGTGACCAGCTGCGTACCGCGACCAATACCCCACCAGCAATCACGACTTAGACAGCATGGTCAGAACGGCGTCGGACGGGGGCCTGTGTTGGTGCCTAACCTTGAGTTTGAGAGATGTTGTGGAGTCGCACGGTAGGAGGAGGGCGGGTTGGTCTCTTTCTCGTGTCGCCGATTCCCTTCAAGTCTTTCAGAATGCGACCGAGCCCTTTTAGTGGCGGATGCCTACACAATTGACCGTGCACCACACATCCCATCCAGCCGCCACACGAACCACAGCGTCGCATACGGGTACAAAGAGGTCGGCGTGCTGAAAGGGAGGAAGGAGCAGGGAAGTGGGACTGGCAGCAATGGAATTTCTGAGGAGCTTGATGCGAAGTGGCAATGGGGAAGGCCGGAGCACGGGGGGGGGCGATGAAAGCGTCACATCGGGCGTGGCTTCGATAACACCCTCATCTTCCGGGTATAAGTTGGACAGGGAGGCATCAAGGCATGCCTACAGTCGAGCAAATACCCTGCCAATCTATCGAGTTGGAATGGGCGAGGGTCCCAGCTCCGCATTTGGTCCGCAAGACGAAGGAGGCGGTGGACCTGATGCACAGGCCTTCCACATGACCCATTCACGTACCGTTTCTCCAACCCGCTTCTCCTGGCGGGCGCCATTGCGCGTTCTTTCCTCCTTCCTTCCTGTGGGGCCCTCGGCGGCCGCGGAAGCTGCATATGCGGAGCAACTGGTAGAGGAAGCACAACACCGGGAAGCAATCTTGCATCAATTGATCCATGCACTACAAACACTGATCAAAGAAGAGGTGGACCTCTCACGTGGGCAATCCCTACCGGTCGAAATAGTGACGCTCCGAGGGGACCTTCCCGGGGTCCAGGAGCTTTGTCTGACAGTGGAGCAAGCCTGCTTCCACGGCATCAAGACCGAGTCCTTCCACGGGCAACTGCCCTTTTGGGATTTGATCGAAGCCTTGGAAGGTTGGACCCGGAAGGAAAGTGCTGAGCACGAAGCAGCGGGTGGTACCCGTATGCTGCGGGAGCCGTTCGGTGCCGGGGAGGATCCTGCTCTGGAAGGGGGAGAGGAGCCGGAGGATGAATGTGGAGGACAGATCATACGGTACCTTGTCCATCGTGTCAACCGTGTAACTGCCATCCGGACATCGGTCGGGAAGGCGCGCTCTTTCCTCCGGCACGCTCTCCACGACGGGAATCTGGACCAAGTCATGGCCCGAGTCATGGCCCAGGCGCCCGCCCAGCTCGGTTTGTTCTACGACGCAGACGCGATTGTCTTGCACCAGGACGACAGGACCTTACTCTTGGAAGTGCTTCGCTCCATATCCGATCATTTTCGCCTGGATCTGTCGGGGGACATGGAGGCACCGGGGTTGGACCGAGAGCCCGACTGGCCCATGCTCCATTTGGCGACCGAAGCGGCCCGGCGGCGGCGGGAGCGGGAGGAAGGGAAGGATCGTGGGATCCTGGCAGCCGCTTTGCTCGACGACCTGACGCACTGGCAGTTGGAGGAGAGAGGGGAGGCGAAGGCCCTGGAGACTTTCCAGCGTTCCGATGCCTTCAACAGCAGCGCTAAGCGGACGGGCCACCGGGACCGGGTGGTCGACGCGCTCTTGGAGACGTCGGGAGTGGCCTTGCGGCACGTGGGGGGGAAGGGCCCGGGGGAAGGAGGGGAGGAAGGGGGAAAAGGAGAGGAGGAAGCCGAGGTGGTGGAACTGGTGGAGGTGGGGGGGGGCGCAAGCAGGCCCTATCACCGGCTTCTCCACGAGCAACAACGGCGTTTGGCGCTTCAAAGCGCGCGGAGGACCGACGTGGGGAGTAGAGAAGGAGACATGTCCTCGGCCGGGTCAGAGACACCTTCCAGCCTCACCACACCCCCCCGACGACGGCCAAAGGGAGGGGAGCTGTACATATCCACTTCCTTACCCTCCACCCCTGCCTACAAGGGGGCTCGCGGCCACGCCTCCCCCCGGCGGGCGGTGACCCCCACCACGACCGTCACCCGCTTGGCCCACCCTAACCGCTACACCCCCATCCAATTTTCGTCTCCGCGTCATTTGTCTGGCCTTGCCGACGAAGCTTTCCCCCAGAGTCCTCCCTCGGGGGAGGTGCTGGATCTCTTTCGCCCTGCTTCTCCGCCGCATTCTCCTGTTCCCATCTCTCTGCGCCCTGCCCCTGCGTCTTTTGACCACGAATCCCACCATGGTCCAATCATCCTTCCTTCGAAAGAATTCCTCTCCCACTCGCCTGCCTCTCGCCTCCGTCGTCCTTCGCCCCAAACCCGCAAAGTATTCGGCGTTCCCCTCGCCCATCTCGTCCGTGACGTGGAGACGTGCCGCTTCGCCTTTTTGGAGCCTTCTCTGGGCGTTCCTTATGTATTTGAAACCATGATTGGCTATTTGGAGGCCTATTTGGAAGGTTCACCGGACTTGTTTGAGTCGAGAGTGAGCGGATGGCGGGTCTCCAACCTCTCCAAGGTCCTGGACGAGAGTCAGGAAATTCCCCCCGGGACTGATCCCTCCATCGTCGCCGCCACCCTGAACCTAGCCCTGCGTATGCTCCCAGAACCTCTCCTTACGTATGAATCCTACCATGCCTTCCTCAGCGCGGCCCGTGTGTCGGATTTGGCCTTGAGGCGGGCGTCAATCAGCCAACTATTGCACGGCCTCCCTTGGGAACACAAGCCGACGTTGCGGAAGCTTATGCACCTATTGTGGAAGGCCTGTCAAGCAGCAGAGCATGCAGGAGATGGTGCCGATGAGCGGGTAGGGTGGGATGGGGCCTCAAGCCGGCAACCTCAGCAGTACGGCTTGTCCAGCCGCAAGCTCGCCCCCATTTTCGCCCGCTCCGTGCTCCGGAGCTACTTGCCCCAATTTTCGAGAGCAGAGCAAGAGCACATCCGACAAATTCAGTCCGGTGACCAGCTAGTCCAGCCTGGAGCAAACCTTGCACTGCCTTTCTCCCTCTCTCACCCTCCTGAGGCGGTGGCTTTAACGCAGGAACTCATCGAGCACTACACTTACTATTTCCACCGGGCCCGGGAGGAGGAAGAGGCCAAGACCAGGGCTCTTCAGGCAAAGGTAGAGCGCTTGGCAGCGATGGTGGAAACAAGCAAACAGCCGGCGGATGCTGAGAGGGACTCAGAATGCCTATCCCTGTTCCGGACTCTGTTTGTATTTCTGGGAAGGGTGGAGGAAAGGATTCACCTGGCTTCCACGGTATCACCTGCTCCAGTTTCCACACGGCATCGGCATTCCATGAGCGACGCCTTTCGACACCGTGCCGGTGGGTCTCCTCCACCTGCAAGCAGGAAAGAGCTCGATGCGCAGGTGAGACGGGTGCGATCCCAGTCAATGCCCGACGTATTTGATCCCACGTCCAGCCTGCACGGGGAGGACGAAGAAGGTGCAGATATGACGGCGATCCAGGAAGCTGCTCGGAAAGCAGAGATGTTAGGGTTAAAGGCAGGGGTGGCTGGGACGTCGATGTCAATTTTGCCGGAGAACGAGGGGGAGGAAGGCGGCTCGGAGGAAGAGCAGGAGGCTGCCGGGGAGGACGTGCCTTTTTCCTTTGATCACCCACGCTGGGAAACGTGCGGATTCGTGCGCGGAGATCCCGGCTGTGAGTTAGTCTTAAGTGGAAGACTCACGCTTCAATGTATCGTTCGATTTGTCCGCCGCTTCCCATGCATCGCCGCGGAGATGATATTTCAATATTCGCACCATGGACGCCGGGGCATCACCATTAGCTTTCCTGCTTTATGCGTGCAAGTGACGAGACTCGTCTTGGAGCTTCTGCAACTGCTTCCAAAAACCGAAGGCGGGCCTTTATCCATCACCACCTTTGCCCAAGCTCCGTACTGGCGCCTCTTGGATAGCCCTCGGGCCGTGGAAGAAGTATTTTGCTTCGCCTTGACCCTGGTGGATTTTTTGCATTTTCACGAAGCTTTGCGGATGGATGCGGTCAAGCCACACATTTTGGAAGCGAAACGACAAGTCTCTTGGGCCTTGGCGCAGGGTCCAGCGTCAGTACACTCGTTGTGGGAGCTTTGGCTGGCTTTGAGAGCAGAACTTAGAAGGCAATATCGCGATGCCTATCGAAAGGAAGAGGAGGAAGAAAAGAGACGGGGAAGAGAAGAATCGCGAAGCCGTATGGAAAGGAAGGCCGATGAGGAGGTACAGCTGGCGGATGACCAGGCTTGTTTCCTCCAAGCTGATCCGACCAATGATCAAATCATCTACAAAGTCAGTAGGGGGATCAGAAGTCGCATGTGGGGAAAGTCAGCTATTCTGGCGCCATGGCAGGTGATAACGCTTGAAAGATCCCTGCCTGAACACCACCGAGATAGGGATTGGTTCCTTCTCTATTCGCTTAAAAAGCACGGGACGGCAATGCACACCATTTTTGAGCGGTGCAAGGATCATCCATACTCATTGCTGTGCGTCGTGGATAATGACGGGGTTGTATTCGGGGGTATGGCTACAGAGGAGTGGAGAGATCAGAAAGATAGATACTTTGGATCCGGTGAAAGCTTTCTTTTCTCTTTTAAGAGCAATAAATTTGCCAAATACACATGGACGAGGAATAACACCTACTTTATGTTGGCATCGCAGAGAATTGGAATGGCGATGGGGGGCGGAGGACACTTCGGCTTATATTTGAACTCCGATCTGACGAGAGGGTCGAGCGATAAGTGCGATACTTTTGGTTCTGTCACACTATCAGGCGAGAAAAATTTCGAGGTTGTGAATATCGAAGTATGGGGGTTTGCAGATCCGACGGGATTGCTGGATACTGACGCTGCGGCAGACTGGGATAGCGAAGGAGAGGAATGGACGCGAGCAAGGGTAGGATCTAGCAAACAGGGAGTAAAAGGGCGGAAATGCAAAGAGCTGAGGGATAGGCGACCTAAAGGGCTGGCGGAAAGTTTGTCCGAGCAGCGACAGTATCAGAATGACAATATGTAAAACAAAGAATGGTAATAAGGAAAGTTGAAATGTATGTTTGATTGGGCATCACCAATGCATTATTCTTCCGTGGCTCTGAGTACAACATCGTACATTAGAGTGAACGAAGACCAGCGTGTGGAAATTTGCGGCCACACAATAATGTACCCAATGTGTTTATAAAATAATGAAATCTTTTCTAAGAGTGTTCAGTGGAGCAGCACACATCATATCTTGTCCAGATCATGTTACGCCGATATACTTTAAAAGAAAAATTGGTACAATACAAATGTATTATATCCTTTACGAATATACGCTCTTTTTCTAATATTGTGTAACTCCTCCTCCAAGATCTTTACATTCGAAGGAAACTGCATACGGTGAGCTTATTTTTGGTCACTTCTTTTATCGCTTTGCTGCCTTGTTGAAGGAACTGATGCTTTTAGATCTCCCACTGTCGCGGTGTTGCTACCGGAATCTTTTTCCCAGCCTAAAATTTTTCGCATAGACGTGTGCGCTTGCTGAAGAATTTGATCTATGGCTAGGCCATGAGCTTCATCTACATGTGGATACTGGCGGGCTCTGATATTTCTTTCGTGCTTCATAACTTGGCGCATCCGAAAATGAGACGGCGAGTGTTGTACTAGGGCCTTGCGAAAAAAGCTGGCAGTCTCGTCATCATCCTGGGTCAATTTTTCTTTCTTAGCTCCAAGAGCTAGCCGGCGTGTATGAGCATTGTTTTGTTTTCTTACCAGTGCATTGTCCGTTTTTTGTGCTTCGTCGTCAAGCAATGCTAATGCATGTGTAAGTGTCGAAAGTTAGAGTCTGTGTATGATCGTCCAGTTAGAGGGTTTGATTTTGGACTTACCAGTGTGTTGCACCCGCTTCCTCCTAAAATCCACCACATTGCGGGGCAATATAACGTGATCGGATAAGTGGCTGGAAGGGTAAGATACATCTGACAGACTTGGATAGGCAGTCATTTGAAGGCTTGATTTCTGGGTACGCGCTACCTCGCCCTTCATATGCATCACTTTTTCAATATCAATTCCCAAAAGATCTTCCTCGGTGGCAGCATCATTCCCTGAGCTCGCCTTTCTTACGCTTGCAGTGTGATCAGCCTGGCTTGTGGCGCCGGAAAGTTTGTCTTCAACTATGCCTGATAAATCGTGACAGCTCCTCATCTGTCCGTTCCATCCTGTTACATTGATGCCTTTACCACGATCAGCCTTGATTGGTTTACTACCGAACGATTTAATGGCGCTGTCTGCCTTTTCGTTGGTATCTAAGGCGACAATCTCATGGATGGATGTGATGCGCTCGTCAAAGAGGGAAAAGACTTGATATAATTCGGCATTCTCGTACTGGTCTACTGTATCTCCGTCCACTGAACGCAGCGTCGCTAGTGGTAATGATATAGAGTGAGCAGCCACCAATCTAGCTAGGTGATTGACACCAATTTTGACTTGATCGAGTATCTCGTGCGCCCCAGCGCTCAAGTACTGGTATTTGGCGCATCGATTCCTTTCGCGCTGAATGATAGAAGCTATAGAGTCCGGGCTCGGGCACACCTGAGATGTTCCAGACGCCACTTGTAGGGTAAATTTAAGAAGACTTGAACCAGAGACTTTGGTAGATGGGGACGCAGCTGTCAAATCCAATGTAGAATCTGCTAGCTTGTTTTCCTCCATCTGCAACTGCGCACGCAAGGATGATATTTGAGTTTCCAGATAGGCGGCCTCATTTTCGAAAGATTTATTCAGTTTGTGAACCCTTTTGAACATGCTAATGACACAACTTGCTGCTCTCTCGGTATCTGGTACGACAGGTCTCTCTGTTTTTGAATTGCTGACGGAGGATTGATCCTGCGATGCAGATTGTATTGCATTTACTCCGCTCATCTCGAAGAGTTTCTCCATGCCTAGGCGGATGCGTTCAGACCTTTTAGCGGCAAAAATCGACTGAAACGCAGTCAATTTCGGTGGATCTTGCTTAATGTCAGCAGTTACAACACCATGGAGGGAGGATGGTGGAGACAGAACCATGGAGGAATACAAGCCATGTGCACGGTAGCCTCGTTGGCATACGTGCCCCTGGACACCTTTCTGCCTCAAACCCCTACCGAGAAAGGCCATTGCGTGTCGCAAAGTGCGGCCATGATTTGTTGCGTGGGAAGCTCGCCGGATACGATGCTGATGCACCTTGGCTATCCGGTCCTGGACTTCCTTCCGTTTGGCAACCAAGTATTCTACATTGTGTTGAATGTTCTTGAACTCCTCGGTCTCAAGTCGTTCCTTTTCCATGCGAAGCAGGTTGCGGTGGTGGTGTAGAGATTCACACTGGGATGTAGCCAACGCTACTTGTTTATCCAATGCGTCAAGCCGCTGGGGATCTTTCACCGGATTTTTGATCACACACTGATCAATGATCTTTTTGTAATACCGACCAAGAGCTATGGCTTCTGTTAACGCTTCGGACAAACGACTAAGTCTCGTGAGAAGGGCCTGCAAAATAAATTCTCCGGTCGCCATTTCCCGCAAAGCTTGCCCATCTTGATGATCACGGGCCACTACTTGCCGATTTAGCGTGGTGAGAAGCGCCTCCATGCTGTTTTTTTCCGTTGTTACCTGATCCAGTACTCTCCGTAGACGAGCTACACGGAGATTGCTGTCTTGTAGCTGCTTTTCTCGATGCGTGACCACCAGTCCGCAAGAACCTGATACAGCTGACACGCTTTTATTTACAGCGCTATCATCGCACGCGCAGTCACCTTTCTTGCAATCCTGACAGTACGCATTATCTGCTTCACCGGTATCTTCAAAATTTTTCGAGGTTTCGGTTGGCATTGTCAAATTACCATCATCATGGAATATTGCCTCTATGTGGCGATGGGAGCTAGCCGTGTGAGGTGCTAGGTGAAGCGTGGATGACCTTACCATGGTTCGAAATTGGATTGAATCAGTAGTCTGAGCTATTGTCATAGCAGGATTTTGCTTGTTGATAATCCAAGCACGAGTTGCTCCAACATTTCGAACTTGCTGGATAGGTAGCATTGCTTTCGGGGAGAGATCCGAAATTTGAGGGGTCTGTTCGGAGGGAAGGTGCTCGTCATCATCCTGATTACTTACAGTTGGCAGCGGCCAGGCATTACGTGAGCTAGAATCTCTAAGGTCGCCGGTTTCTTCTAGATATTGTCGTAACGCTAGTTCTACGTTTGCAAGGGCGATCCAGGGAAACTGAATCCAAAACCATCGTTTAAAGTGGTAATAAGCCGAATCCATTGCGACAAGTACGGCACGAGAGCGCATCATCTCCAGCTGTCGATGTCTTCGTTGCAACGCTTGGTCTCTCTCATCTTCATCGTCCTCTTCTTCGTTACCAAGTAGAATATCATTCTCTAGCTTCTTTAGCTGATCTTCGGCATCCTTGAGGTGATCTGGGCCACCTGGAGTTTTCTCGTCATCGTCGTCGCTTGAATTATCTTCGTCGTCACTTTCACTTTTTGGGATTCTTGGTAGTGGAGGAGGCAAAGGTTGCAGAAAAAGCCTGCTTGCCAGCGATTCATCCTCCTTTTTGTCTACACCGACCATCTCCGTGAGAGCCAAGTCAAGTGGTTTCCGTAAGTATCGGGGAAAGGGATTGTGGACAGCTACGCTTTCAGCAAAATCAGCCAGAAACCGACCCACTAGCCAAAGCACTTCCGATAGCTGCTGCGATGATAAAGTTGTTGTCTTCGCTTTCATTCGCTCCACGCTCTGGTTATAGCATTCAACAATGTCAAAGGTTGGCATTTTTTTGCGGCCCTCCGACCTCAAGTGTGCAATTTCTTCGCATGGAATCGCTGGCGGCTGCTTACCGTCTTCCCCTTTGACTGAAGCATTGGCGTGGTTGCTTCCTTGTGAAGAGTCCTGCGGTAGCCATAGAGGCCCTTCTGTCAACAAGCGCCAATAACTGAACAACTCGTGTTTGAGACCTCCATTGAACATCATTTTGAAAGCTTCCAACTCCACTAAGAACGATTTCAAGCCTTTCCATTCTTGACAAACGTGCAAATGCCATGGCAGCTCTTTGCATCGTCGAAGTAAGCTTGAAGGCTGCGATTGAAAGTGTTTTATAATGGCCTGGTGCCATGTGGCTTCACCACTGCTAATCACGCGATGCTCCAAGGCAGTTTCTATTGATACAGAACGTAAAATTCCGAGCTGGCCCCTGGGAATATTGTCCTGATGGTCGATATACCTGCAGCGCACCATCTGCCGCAAATTTTCTGATTCGAGCATCAAAACGAGAAGATGGTCTCTTTTTGGAACCAAAATGCCTAAGATGGTGAGTACGTCTAGAAGTCTTTCCCTCACATGCCCATCTTGTGCTCCTTCCGTGTAGTCGACAATGCTTGATAACGTTTCTTCAGAGGATTTTTCGTGAATGGATTGTGCTGCTGTGCAGTCGCACAAGCTCAAAACGTCGTGATATTGTACGTGATTTTGCATATGCAAACCTCGCACAGCTCTTTTGAAAAACCCGAAAAAGCTTTGCCTCTTGACACTTGAAATGTCTGTTGTACAATCGAGCAACAGGCGTTCAAACGCTTTGTATTCCAAAAGTCCTGTCAATTTGCTGTCCGCTTTCTGACACATCTGCAAAATTGTATCTTTTCGCTTCGATAGCAAGACACAAAAGTTGTAGTCGTCCTGCTTTTGCATGTCATCAAGCAGATGCAGCAGCTCGCTGACTGTCAAACCATGACGCGCAACGTATAAAGCTGCCAAAGCGTTACCAATTAAGGCTCCAAATCCTTCAAAACTCTCTCCACCACACAAATATGAAGGAATGTTAGAGGGCTCAACGAAAGTTATGTCGATAGAGCCATTATTTCTTCTAGCATCGCTCTGATATGGGAGTCCCGGATGACGATTCGGCGTTGTCTTCTCCCCTGCTCGTTCCTTCTTGTCCTTATCTTCCTTACATAAACCTTCCACAATGGACTGAGAGGTACTAAGGGATCCAAAAGGCTTTATAGATGTATCTTTGTTTCCCGTTCCGGCCGCAGAATGTGAGCCTCCAGATCCTGGCGCTTGTTGGTTGTTAAAAGGGATCATTTGGATCACATCCTGAGCAGGATCCGTGATATCGTTAGGTATTTCTTTAGCATTCTCATCAGCAGTAATGACAGTCTCCGCAATAGCCTGAGCGGCGGCATGTTGCACCGCACAGCGAGCGTCCTCAATAGCCTTGTCCGCATCAGAGTGGACCTTCCGCCACTGCATCTCTGCGAGGGGTAGCTCGCTCGGCATATCTGCCCCCTTTCCGACATATTTACAACGTAAAAATGACGAGTTCTCACCAAAATGATGCGGGCTAGGATTAAGTCTGGAAAAGTCTACAATGTTATCCCGAGACGAGTCCGCTTTGTCTCGTTTCTGCTCCTTTGCTACAGATTCTAAAGCTTCCTTCCGCGATGTTTCGGTGACGGGTAAACCGTTCTCCCACGTGCTTAATATCCGCTCATAGAGCTCTATTACGGATGTAGACCCTGTCCAAGCCGGTAGGATTTGCCAGATATCAATTTTTTGCCGTGCGCTCCATCGTAAGGCATGCAAAAGGAGTCTCAGAAACTGCGGATTTCTCGAAAGAGGCGAAGCCAAAACATTTCGACATTGTGAGGGGAAGAGTTTGAAAGTACGGTCAGCTCCAAATCCCGAAAGGGAGGCAGGGGGATTGTCACCGGTCAACGTGGATGTAAAACAGGAAGACAGCATTTCCTGACAGATCGGAAGCGGCATGTGCTCTACTCGCAATGTGTCCCAACCCCGTCGACAAAGCTCGTTGAAAGTTTTATTTCCAATGTAAACGCTGTCCAGAATAACGGGAGTGTCTTTTGTGCCGCGGGCAGGGTTCAACCCGCTCTCCTCTTTTTCAATCAGATTGGAGATTACTCTCCTCCCCTCTTCTGCAGGCATAGATAAGGACTCACCGCCGTCCATGATTGATTCCGGATCACCGTAATAATTAGCGCGGTCGTTTTGTCTTTGGATTGTAGTCTCATGTATTGTTGTAGACACGATAAGACGTACATTTCGAGGGTAGATTTGAGGCAACCATTTAAGGTCTTCCTCGCCTTCTTCATCTTTCAAGAGATGAATGCCATCGATAACGATTAAGATGAGAGACGAAGCAGCTTTGTCAGAAGCAAGTCTCAAAAAATCCGACAGGTCCCAGCGTAGACGTTTATCATCCTTTGATACTTCTCGTTTAAGATTGAAATGAGACTTCAACTCATGCTGCAAGCGCCGCAGTAAGTTGGTAGTCACGGTGGAGCTCCTGCTGCAGCCTGCGACGTGCCAAAAGACGAATTCTTCTTTGTAAGCCAATGATCGAGAGGGCGACATTGATGAAAGCTTTGTCTGAGTTTCTTCCACCTGTGCTTCGTGGTGTAACAGCCAATTACTCAGCAGAGCAGATTTGCCAACACCTGAAGGCCCGAACACAACAAGGGGGGGATCGGCAGGCTGAGCGCGACAAGACCGCGACGACGACGCCGCTATGATAGCACAGTATTCATCCAGTATTGTAAAGTGTAAGGAATGGTGTTTCTGTACATATACATTTGACGTTGATGGCCTCCTCGTGACGGCGAATGCCTGTAAGGTGCAAGACATGGTACATTAATGTACTTTTACATATATATTTCCTCTTTTTTGGATAAGTGCAATGGCCATGGCGCTTACAAAGCAATAAGACTGTCAAAATATATTCCCAGTACAGCGGCGTACTTTGAACAAGCTTCACACGACCACCATAATCGAGGACACGGCGTCTACTCTCAGAATTCAAGCCTACCTTGTGCAGTTCAGGTTCATCCCCGCCGATGAAAAAGTCTGCACCATTCTGCTTTTCATCACATCGCTCCTGTCCTATGAAGTTGCAACGCGAAGCATGGACCTTTTTCCCGAGGTCCTGGTGAATGGATTCTTGGACGCTGTGGCTTGGACCCTGGTCTTCCGATTGCGACACCACCATCCTACCCTCGCTTGCAAATGAACATTGAAGGTGGCATATTTGAAAGCATAAGCTTCTCCTCAAAATTAGAAAAAATTGAAACCTATGGTTGTGTCGTTCATTTACTAGTATTTTCTGTACGAAATTAGAAAAGTGCTTATTCTTAGAAAGGAGGACCTAAAACTGAAAAACAAGCTTTCGCTGACCGTTAGCTACTTTTCGTAACGTACGGCCCATTCCACTGCGACAAGGACCATTATTCTGGTAGGGGCATCCAGATAGTGTCATATTTCGAGTTCTTACAAAATTAAAGAACAAAAGGACACAAAATTATGCTTTGCAGAATTGTGAGAAGGAACATTGCCCATTTTGACGTTTTGCTCCATTTCAAGAAAAAATAGGAGGTAGCAAGGGCGGGCGACCTATCAATTAAGCAGGCAACTAATCACAGGAAATGCGTTGACTGCACAATATAAGTCTTCTCAAAAAATGGGTTTGGTTCATAAAGTAGATGCAATGTGAAATATAGACAGTGTCAGGTAAGTTTTTTTTACTTTGTGATTGCTTGCACCAAAACCAACAACCTCCCACCCTCGTCATGCGTCCTCACCGTTCCAGGTTAGCGCCTTTTTTACGATACTGTAGACGAGACGCTGCCGAAAGGCGGGCATATCTGCTTGAGAGATATAATTGATAGGTAGGTCTTCGCTCAAAAGATATGCGAACGCCGAGGCAAAGCATCCACAGTCTGCACCGTTCCCTTGCTGAGGTACCACCTGCCGATCTGATGAAACGAGCTCCCAGTCACTGATATCCAAAGCGCTTTTTTTCTTATCCTGATGCTCATCCGCTATATATTGGCGGAGTGCCACAAGGTACTCCCGACCTGTCCCAACCAAACTGTCAAAGTACTGAATTTTCTTCTCCTGCATATATATGACGGCCAGGCACCAATGGGTATTCCGAATGTTCACCGGGAAGAAGACTTTATCGTAGCTGAAGAGATCCCCAGCCTTGCGAGACCATCGTCGAACATTTGCATATTTATACCCGTTGTTGTCATCCAGCAGTTTTGACATGAAAAAGGAGTTGAAAAACCAATTTTTCCGGCGCTCTACCCCGCGTGCGGCTGCGGCCGCGCAGAAGCTATCATCCCGCTCCTTCAGCAGGCTCATAAAGAAATTGATCACCTCGTCATTCAGCCACGTTCCAGGGTTGCAAGTCTGTAAATCTTGTCTGCGCATGTCGACATTGAAGCCACGTGCGACCACGTCGGTCGCTTTTCCTTGCCGAAGCACGTGGTGCACCTCTTTTACCTCGGCGGGCGCCAAGGACGACATTCGAGCGCGAACCATCTCCTCCTTCACGTCCTTGACCATGCGTGCCTCAATCTCCGCCGCTCGATCCCTCCAATCTTTCCCTCCAGCCTCTCTCCGGGCTGCGGAGTGCTTCCGTAAGGTCTCCTCCACGGCGGCCAGAGCATGCCGGAGCGGATCTCTCGCCCCACCAAAACCACCCAACACTCCCTCCACGCGCGCCTCCGCTTCCAACGCCGCCGTCGTGGCTCCATCGTCCGCCAAGTATTCGTCTGATATCTGTTGCAGGTGTTCTAAGAGTTTCTGCTTGTCCATGTTTATGCCCGCTGCGATGGACGGTGGGGGCAACGGCGTCGAGTGACTTTCGCGGAAACAGGTGGAAGGGTCGCCTCCCTCGACAAGCGCACGGGGTGCGGCACTTTGATCATGGCTATATCCTTCACCGCGATGGCGTTTGGGTGAAAATGCGTAGCCCGCCACAGGCGAAGAGCTTTCTGCCAAGACTCCTTTCCTGAACCCCATTGACACAGCCGATGGGGATGGGATGGGAGTTAACGATGCGCACATGCCTCGAAACTCTGACATGGAAACCCATTTTACAAGCGGTCTTCCACTCAGCCCACGTGGTAGATGGATATAGTCTGCTTTTGTGTCGATGGGAGCCAGCAATTTATCGATCTGCGTCTGGCCGTAGCAGTTTATCAAGTAGCGTTCAGAGCGGATGCCGTCGACGAGCTTAATTAGAGGGGCTCGTCCTCGCACTTCCTCTCGTGTGAAGATGACACGATCCACGAAATGCCAGAAGTTGCTATCAATAGGTGAGCATGCAGTTTGGCGCTGGTGAGGATGCGAGGGAGGCCAATGCGGAGTGGTTGCCTCCGGGATGCTGGGGTCCGAGGAAGGGAAGTGTCCTGTGTCTTGTTGATCATATTGGCAGGCTTCGTTACCAGGGACCATCGATGAGGTGCTGGCCCCATTATACACTTGAGAAAATGGAGCCCAGCTCGTGCTGGTTCGCCATGAACCCCTGAAAAAGGAGTTTGGTGTTTCGCTGCTATTGCTTTCCGCGCTTGGTTTAGTTCCATATCGAGCTTCCCTTTCATCGTGATGGCCCCATTTTCGCCGCAGCATAAAGCGTGGCCGCGTGAAAAAGCTGGTTGAATGGCTCATTCTGACCACCTGTATGACTTTGAAGTTCGTGACGGGTTGGTCGCAATATTTTTTTCTTTACTTCTTTGTCAATGGCGGTAGGAGACAAAAAAACATGTTCCTCTCGGCGAAGGGCAGTAGTACCACCCAGGGCCGACGGATGACTAACGCCGCTTGTAATGGACACTCAATTTTTACACGCACAAAACGGTTTTTAATTAGAGGCTTGGCCATGACTGCGAGTAGTCCGGACGGCGACAACAGCCCTCATCGCTTGGCTTTTCAGGTACGTCTGCCCAGTGCGCGCAGAGCCGCTCCTGTACGAGGTAGTATCCTGATGGACCCCCCTTTATGCAATATGATGTTACCGTAGCCACTTATGTGTTCTGACACGGCCCATCGAATCCCCTATACACCAGGCTATGATCCCCTCACTTCATGAAAGGACCCTTGCTGCCGTTGCCGCTCTGAATTTTACGCAAATGACTCCAGTGCAGGCCTCCACCATCCCCCTTTTCCTCACGAACAAAGACGTCTGTGTCGAAGCTGTCACAGGCTCTGGCAAAACGCTGGCCTTCGTTATCCCGGCTGTGGAGATGATTCTCCGACGGAAATCCCCTTTGAAGAAACATGAAGTAGGTGCGATCATCATTTCACCCACCCGGGAACTGGCCAAACAAATATTGAAAGTAACGACGCATTTTTGTAGCCACACGGGATTACGCCCACCCTTGCTTCTGGTGGGTGGTACAGACATTGTCGGCGACAACTTTAAGCGCTTTAGTCAGGACGGAGCGGACATCTTAGTCGGCACCCCCGGGCGTTTGCACGACGTCTTGGAGCGCTACGGGCATGCGATTGGTGTGCGAGAGCTCGAAGTGCTGATACTGGACGAGGCTGACACCTTGCTAAACATGGGGTTTAAAGCCACGCTCACGGCCATCCTGGACCACCTGCCGAAGCAGCGCAGGACTGGCTTGTTTTCCGCGACGCAAACCCGTGAAGTCCGGCAGCTCGCCCGGGCTGGGATGCGGAACCCTGCCACGGTCGCCGTCCAGGTGGTGAACCAGCAGACTCGAGAGGTGCAAGCCACGCCCCAGACCCTCTTGAATTTTCATTGGACGTGCGCGCGGCCGGAGGAAAAGCTGGGCAGGTTGTTAGCCTTCTTGTCCCGGCACCGGGAAAAGAAAGTGATGGTGTTTTTCATCACGTGTGCGGCTGTGGATTATTTCGCGAGGATTCTGACCCAACACCCCGCCTTCAGACGGGTCTTGGGCACGGACCAAGGGGAAGGGAATGGGAAGAAACGGAAGGTGGGAGGGCTTCAGGGGAGTCGCGTGGCCGTACTCCACGGGAAAATGGTGCAGAAAAAGAGGGATGGGATGCTTGCCCGTTTCACACAGGCGGCCTCCGAAGGGGGCGGGGTCTTGCTCTGCACGGACGTGGCGGCACGCGGCTTGGATGTCCCGGACGTGGACTGGATCGTCCAATACGAGCCCCCTCAGGACCCGTCCTTTTTCATCCACCGGGTGGGAAGGACGGCTCGGGCAGGCAGGGTGGGGCGTTCCCTGACTTTCTTGCTGGAGGCAGAGGAGCCCTACGTGGAATTTTTGCGCCTGAAGGGCGTCCCCTTGGCGGCCTTGGAGGAAGACGAAGTCCGTCTCCCCAACGAGGACCCTGCTGGGACGGGCGTGGTGGAGGGAGTCAAGGCTCTGGCCCTCCGGGACCGGGAGGTGCTCGAGCGAGGTACACGGGCCTTCACCGCCTTCGTCCGCGCCTACAAAGAGCACCAATGCCAATTTATTTTCCGCTTTGCCCAGTTGGATTTGGGGGCATTGGCTCGCGCTTACGGGTTGCTGCGCCTGCCCAAGATGCCAGAGCTCAGTCATCATCCCATCGCGGTCGACTTCCAAGAGTGGGCGACTGACACGCGAAGCATTGAGTACCAAGACAAGAAGAGGGAGGCGGCCAGGAAGATGAGGCTCGCCGAGGCGGCACGGGAGCGAGACCGGGTCAAGGAGCAGGCGGCGGGGCGGAAAGTGGTGAGGGGCCGGACGGGGAAAGGGGAGGAGGAGGGGAGGGTCGTGGAGCCAGGGCAGGAAAAGCGACAGCGGAAGAAGAGGAAGGGGAAGCACCAACAGATTGTGGAGGAATGGGAGGAGCTTGGTCGGGAAGAAAGGCTCTTCAAGCGGCTGCGACAGCGTAAGATCAGTCGGGAGGAGTATGAGAAGGAGCTGCGGAGGAGAGGTAGTGACGAGGAGGGAGAGGGGGAAGCCAGTAATGAGGATGCCGCCCATGTGTCAGCAGCTTCTGGCAGCGACAGTGATGGCGGCGGCAACGAAAGCGACGCCGAGCAGGGCGCACAGTCTGCGACTCTCAATGGGATGAGGATGTCGGCGCGTCCCAATGGACAGACAAGACCGCCGCCTCAGCTTTCCAAGAAACAGGGAAAATTTGCACAAAACAATAAAATGAAACAGAAGCAGAAACAAAGCCGCCGCGGATGGGTTTCAAGAAAGTGAGAAGGTGAAGGGTGTCGAAGAGTCATGTCGAGGACCTACTTTCAGACTCAAAGATACATGTCCGGTCGCGTGCTGCACAAAGGTTAAAAATTGTGGCATTCTTTCAATGCGAGAAGGCTTTTTTGCGATCAATAGCGTGGTTTGAAATCATTCATTTTAAAACAGAACCCAACCTCATACCACGTCCACCTTTTTGTGCTCGTCATCTGAAAAGCAATTCCAACATTGTCGTCCATGGTAAAGGAAGAATCTTAGCGCACAAAATAGAGACGAGCGACATGTTATCATCAACAGCCCCAAAGTCGACCGCAGACCCCAACGAGCTGCTATACCATACTCCCAACATGCTGCACCTCTTTAAGCTTGCGGTGTCCTGGTCTTGTGTACATAATTTAGCGACACCAGGCCCTGCCTGAGCGAAGCTTGCAGAGGAGCGAGAACAACGCAATGAATCCCAATAAGGTCGGTGAATAAAAGCAGGCACCGGTCCAGCGGTCCTCAAAGCCAGGGACGACGACACGAAACCCCTGCTCGTGGTGTTCTGGCATCCTCTTGTGCGTCAGGAAGGCTTGGACGCTTGTCATGTGCAAGCGGAGGCGGGTATCTGCCCGAACGCTGTCTTGAATTTCTTGCGATAAAGGAAAGTCTTGAAGGAAGCGAAATACGCCCGCCGCCATAGACCCCTGAAATTTCAAAGCCTTGTGAGCTTTTCTAGCCACCGAAAGGGAAATAAAGGGGACACACAAGTGTACACACGCGTTCTCCTCGAGGTTTTGTGCTGGTGGCGAGCATTTGTGTCGCATGGACTTGCCTCATACGCTCGAGCGAGGTACTGCATCTTGCTCCTGTCTTACGCGTCGTCTTACTTATATGATCCCTACAGCACTCCTCTGCGCCTTCGTTGGCCACGATTTTTCCAAGAATGGCTTGGAGAGTCTGTCGCACCAGCGCCAGCCATGCTCGACGGGGTTTTGTCGTGTCTTTGTCTGCCCCTTCGGTTTCTTCCTCTGTCTCGGTCATGTCCGTGCCACGGCGCTGGAGCTCCACTGCCAAAGTGTGGATAAACAAGGACACGCGCATCATTGTCCAAGGATTTACAGGGAAGCAAGGGACATTCCACTCGCAGCAAGCCATCGACTATTTTGGAACCAAAGTGGTTGGAGGGGTGACGCCTAAAAAGGGGGGGACCACGCATCTCGGGCAGCCTGTTTTTGACACTGTCGAGGAAGCGGTCCGGGAGCTGAAACCCGACGCCACTGCCATCTACGTGCCTCCTCCTTTCTGTGCGTCTGCGATCATTGACGCCATTCAAGCGGAGATTCCTCTTGTCGTGGCCATTACCGAGGGCATCCCGCAACAAGATATGGTTAAGGTCAAGTGGTATCTCAAACAGCAAGTAAGTGCACCCCGCCATCACTCCATCTTGTTTCCCGTTACATTAATTTACATACATTCTGTGTCTTCGAACCCTGAAGTGCAGACCTACGTCGTTACTACGGGTACAGGATAACTTGCACCCATGAAATGACTTGCGGACTGATCTTTCCTCTCTCCCGTCTCGCTCTGTCATTTCCCAGACCAAAACCCGGTTGATCGGGCCCAACTGTCCAGGAATCATCAAACCTGAGGAGTGCAAGATTGGGATCATGCCCGGCGCTATCCATAAGAAAGGCAGCATTGGCATTGTCAGTCGCTCCGGGACGTTAACCTACGAGGCAGTTGCTCAAACCACGGCGGTGGGATTGGGGCAGAGCACATGTGTGGGTATAGGTGGGGACCCGTTCAACGGGACCAATTTCATCGACTGTCTGGAAAGATTCACGAAAGATCCAGAGACGAAGGGCATCATAATGATCGGGGAGATCGGGGGCTCTGCAGAGGAGGAAGCGGCGGAGTGGTTGGAAGCTCACGGAGACGCGAGCAAGCCGGTCGTGAGCTTCATCGCGGGCTCGACAGCCCCTCCTGGGAGGAGGATGGGGCACGCGGGCGCGATTATCAGTGGGGGAAAAGGCACGGCCGCTGGGAAATTCGAGGCGTTGGAGAAAGCCGGCGTGCACGTGACACGGTCACCGGCGCAACTAGGGACGACCATGCTGAAAGCCATCTCTGGGAAGCTGTAGAGGCCCGACAGGGGCCGGAAGGACCGATAAGGCCAGGAAGGAAGGGGATGGCACAAAACTTCGGATTGCATCCACTGCTTATTTGGGACTCGGGATATGGTAAACAGCAGTCAAGGACAGGTGGGATGAGCAAGCTGAAGAGGAAAGAGGCGACGAATGCGTTTTGGAGATGGGGCCGTGAGGATGTTGTGGCAAGAAGATCTTTAAAAAAGAAACAAAGAAAGGGATGAGAACTGTAGGATGATCCTCGCTCGCTGTCGTGGTGATGCGCGAGTTTTTGTGTCCCTCCTCGCAGAGCGGGGTCTTGAGCTGGTCCGACCGCTACTTGTCGAATCTTTCGAAGCCATGCGAAGCGTCGCTTTCTCTTTGCCTGTGTATTGACCTACTTATGTGATAAGAATTGTTGTCGGACTTTATTCGTTATGAGGGTGGGGGTGCCATTTGCTTACGAACAGCTTTCTTTTTAGGATCATATGCCATGATTGTTCGACGTGCTACACGATCTCCATCAAGAACCTGAATTCGGCGAGGCAGAGAAAGCCAAGTGCTCTTGGCCTAGATTTCGAGTATGCCTAGAAAAAGCAAAACGAGGGCACAACGGAACGGACAATAATGCATCTTTGACACTAGTGCGATTCGTTCTCTGGAGTGTTCTTCAAGATATTTTGTCCCTGATATATTGCCACCTAAACGCTTTGTTTGTCTCTTTTAGATAGAACTTATACGTCCTCTTTCCTCTTCGTGCTTTCGGACATGTGCAGCTTGGGGAGGCTGAAAAATTGGTATACGCCTTTATTCCCCCGATGATGGCCACCTTCCCCAGCTAGCAAGGGGAAGAAGAGTGGCATGCTTTCACAAAATTTGCGTCAAATTGAAACCGGCACAACAGGCTGAAGGCGAGACCAGCCGATGATACGAACTGAAAGGGAAAGTCTCAGACTTACATAGAATATTGCCGATGCTTGAGTGAATGACTCATCACCCACCTCATAGACCACCTCACCTGTTCCAATGTCTTCAGGTGCGGCTCATATTCGACGTCGCTGGATTGTGTTCTATGGATCATTTACATTCTCTGCCACGTCTGCTATTCTAGTCCAGCCAATCTTTCCGAATCGAGAAATTGCTTTGAAGTACTCATCACCAAACTTTTAAAGGCAACTGAGAGAACACCAGTGTGGCTGACTAAACACCGACAAAAGGTTTGCTTTTCAGCCACGTATAATCTATCAGTATTACCCGCCCGTCTAGCTTCCGTTTCGTGTATTTGTCTACATCCTTTCACGACATTAAACTTGCTGCTTTACTTCGGCTTTTTCTGTCCTTTTGACTCACTCTGTTATGCTAGATAATAATCTTTCCTTCACATCGAACACTTGAGACTGCTTGTGCTGGATCATAATACATTTTCGTGGAGAAGTCGTCCCGCCCCGCCGTTGGTAGATGCCCCTCTTTCGAACACTCAGTGCGTTCAAATATCATCTCCCTGGCCCGGGAAAAAATGCAACGTCAACTGACCGCTGCTCCTACATCTAGTGTACCTCGTATGCCATCTCAACACTTTAACGTCCAAGCCACTCCGAGTTGCATCCACACATGCCGCCATAAATTCGGATCAAATCCGCAACTTATGTATGTGTAAATGTATCTATATATATGAAATCTATCATGTGATACCTGTCCCTTTCTCTTCGCCAAAGCTCAACGCAAAATGCAGGCATGCTCACACGTTCACAAATACTCGCATATATGCTCTCACACATCATATCTCATTTCGTCAGGTCTCTCCAGTCATCTTTTCAAATGTTTACGACTGTTGACATAGCAACGGAAGACCATCAAAATTGCCCAACAATATCCAGGAAACAATTTATATGTATGTGTACGAATAAGTGAAGAGACGCCAAGTACAGCTCGCTGTTTCTCCTGGACAGCGACTTCCAGAGTTGCAATACGAAGACAATAGCCACCTTGTCATTCAACTCGTTCCCTTTCCCTCCTTACATCATTCCCATCCCTCCTAAACCCGCCATCCCCAAAAAAGTCGGAGTCGTGGGTGTGTTAGTCCCGGACTTTCTGCCGTGATGCTTCAAAGAGGACGGGAAGGGTTCAGGCTTCCCTCTGTCAGGCCCCGAAGAGTAGAACAGCAAGGGCCGATACTCTCCATCCTTTTCCATCAATGAAGAGTTCGAAAAGCGGGATATCATGCTTTGTTTCCCCTGAATCCTTGCGTAAGAAATGGCGCAGACCTTCTCGCTGTTGAAATTTCTCCACCTAAATGAGGATTCACACGGATAAGAAAAGTTACGAGCCACGTGAATGAGAGACCACCTTACAAAATCAATCAAATTGGCAACGGTAACGCGTGACACATACCTTTGCCCGTTAAATTCTTTGAAGAAAGGCACGATAGCCTTGGGCTCAATGAAATTGATGAAGGCATATCCGACGTTGCATTTGTTCTTGAAATCAATGGGAAGGTAGAAGAAATCGTACTTCCCCTTGTGCGCCGCATTGATCTCGTTCAGGAGTAATTGTTGAGAGTACTGGGGAGGAAGCGGAAAGGAAGCGAAGAAACATAAATATTTCAATTTCATAAGACGATAGATTGAAATTAGCCAGCACACTATTCACCCTTTGCATAAAGGGGGTCTACAACCTCGGAGACAATTCTGAGCGGGAGAGGAGCGACAAATTACCTTGTTGGGCACGTTCCGAACCATGATGGTCGTGCGACGGTCCATACCCATAAGAATGCGCTCAACGTCAAGGTGGAACTCCGTATCTCCTCCACCAGATCCTCCTCCCATCATCCCGTTTGTTCCGCCGCCGAAGGGGGGTGGATACCTCCCCGTGCTCGCCGTGGCCGTCATGATCCTCGAGTATTGGGCACCCGTATTGGGAGACAGCCTGTTCTTTCCATGAACACTTGGGCCCATTCCGGGCATCAGAGGCGGCGAACACATGTTGTGAGGCGGTGACACCCATAGACCTTTAAAAGCAGCAGCGGCAGCGGCTGTTGCAGCGTCATTTCCGTTCATCCCTCCACTACTCATCCCATGCGGATCCAAAGAGGAAGATGGGGGAACACCTTCCAACTGCATCTGAGACATAGCCAGTTGTTGATGGTGATGTTGCATCCCAGGCAAATACACACCCAACGCGCTGGCCGTGGAGGACGACGAGGCAGAAGAGTGCATGCCTCCAAAAGGGGAGGAAGAACCATATCCCACTGAAGTCGGCGTGGCACTTTGGGTTCCACTGGGACTGTGCCCGTAGACAGAGCTCCTTCCTGCACCCCCAGCCCCACTCGCGAGGTTTTGCACCGCATGTAGACTGTTGCTCATCACATTCGTGTTTGTCACGTTGTGATTGTTGTTGATATTGTGGATGTTGACGTTGTTGTTCTTCTTGTTGATGTTGTTGTGCATGGTGCCTGCAAAGTTTGCCGATGCGGAGTGATTGTTGTACCCGTTGTAATGATTCTCGCAGGCACTTTTGCCGATGTGGCCCACATCTGAGGTATTGTTCCTGTCCACATTATTGCCGTTGCTGCTCTGAGCACCTTTGTTCTTGCCCACACTAGTGCCCCTCTCCCCTCCATGCATCATAAATCCTGCCGAGGAGGGAGAAGGCGTGTGGCCTGGATACGCGGCCGAGTGCTGCAGAAAGAGGAGGTGGGAGGGACTCAACGACGAGGACAGCGTCGTGCCCGCTGTCGTTGCCCCCGACCCCAAAGGAGACCCCCCGTAGAAGCTTCCGTGTCCGTGGCTGCTGGCATTTCCCGTATAGAGTGTGCCAATGGATGAGGCACTCGACGGCAGCAATGTTTCGAGCCCTTCTTCTCCGCCCAGTCCTTCTCGTCCACCGCCTGTTCCAGAGAGCGGCGAGACAAGAGCTGCCGACAGCTGGGCAGCACGGCCTTCCTCTCGCCACCGGTGTAACGTCAAGAGCAACTGCTGGCCAAGTTGTCTTTCTTTGGCTGCTCTCTCCGCCTCCTCGACTTGCACAGAGGCCCCCCAAGGCGTAGTAGACGCGAGTTCAGAGGCAGCCGCCTTCGCATCTTGAACGTCGTAAAATTCGACCAGAAATGCGAGTCCATTCCCAGGTGGGAGCGGTAGAGAGCCCGAGGGCGGTGTAACCGTGTGGTAGGAAGAGGTGTTGGAAGAGGATGGAGAGGAGGAAAGAAGAATCCGGCGATGGACATTTTTTAGCTGTCCGTAGCTCGAGAAGACAGCTTGGACGTCAGATTCTGTGAACGGAAGCGAGTGCGACGGTGAAGACGAGGGCGAGGCCTCCCGGACGAGAAGGATGCCGTCCCGAGGGGTTGTCGCGGCGTTAAGCATGATAGAGTAATGCACGGACGGGGTGGGTGCAAGTGGGGAAGGAGGGCGGCCCGAAGGGCATAACGCCGTGTCGTACTGCGACATGGCGCCCAACTCGCGTGGCAGAATGTGGAATGCTCGGAGGGAGGCTCTCAAGTCATGGTAGGCCAAGAAGACCACGCCTCGATTTGCACGGAAATCCATCCGGAGGTAGGCAAGCGTTCCCAGATTTTCACAGACACGCGTCAGGTGCTCGGCGGATACGTGTTCGACATTGAACAGGATCAAAGCTCGAGACTCGGTTTCAAGAAGAAAATGGCAGAGCTCAACCCCAACGAGAGTTTCGAAAAGCGATGCGCGATTTCTCCCAGCTCCAACACCAGCTGCGCCACTATGCTCCAAGTTCGCACATTCCTGTGATTTCTTCACACCCAAGTGCTGCTGCTGCTGGTTTAGTTGAAGCTGGTTATGCTGGTAAGGGTAAGGGGGAGGCGTGTTTTGAGAATTGGATGCCGGATTCGGCGTGCCTGCGCTCTGATGGAAAGGACGCGCCGGTTTCTGCAGCTGATAGTGGTGCTGATGAGTATCATTGTGACTGATGGAGTGGAGATGGCCACCGCTTGTATTTTGCATCGACGGGTCTCGTGATAACACCGGCGAATCCACTTTGCCTTCGCCCGATTTTGAAGAAACTAGCTGCTGCTGTTGCTGTTGCCGTAAGGCTGCTTGTTGCTGTTGCTGAGGCAAGGGAGGAGGGACCGGCAGCCTGGCATGGTGTGGGTTCGGAATTGGATGTTTATGCTGTTGAGGCTGCAAAAAATGAGGAGCCAGAGCTGTCATATTTCCCGGGATGACCATTTGCTGCGAAGAGGCCGCCAACAGTGCCGCTGCAGAGGATTGATTTCCCGCTGTCGAACTCTCTTGCTGTTGTCGTTGAAGGGACTGGATCTGCTGGAGGCGTTGCTGCTGAAGCTGATGTAGCTGGTAGGCGCTCGGCTCCAAGGAAGACTGCGAAGGGCCTACGGGGTGGGGGGCATGCTCAATTCTAGAATGCGTCTGCATGTGCGGGTTCAGGTACAAATGGGGATTGTTCTCCGGCGAGTTCAATGTCGGGTCCGCGGGGGACGACGTGCCACTAGTTGCACCGGACGTTGAGTCCGCAGGAGAAGAGGCGCCTGGGGTGGCCGCCACACCTGTGGTGGAGAACTGCACACCAACCCCGTTACCGGCGCTGCTACAACTACTGGTGGTGCTGTCGGTATTGCTGCCGCCATGCCCAGCACCGCCGCTTGCACCGACAGCCTTCCCTTCGTCTTTACTGCTCCCGCCGCCTCCGCCCAAACCGGTCAGGGAGGCCATGGCCCTGGACGGGTGGAGCACCAGGTTGTCGAGGCTGTTGATGGCGTAGGCTAGGCTGGACCCAATCATCTCCTCCAGGTTCTTCTGCGAGCCGCGCGAGGGTAAAGATGCCGGCTCTGATTGCGAGGCCGCATCAGGGGCCGTAAAGCCGCGAAGTTGTGCGCCTGACATACTGGAGGGAGGGGCGTCAGAATTTCCAGCGTCGAGGGACAAAGCTGCCGGGGTGGTGCTGGAAGGGTTATTTGACAGCGAAGGGCCACCCATGTCACAGTCTTCGGTCGAGCCTTTGCTCCTGGCCACGTTGCTCCTGCCCCCAGTGACGAATTTGGTGACGCTGGCCCCGAACATGAAAAAGGAGGACGAGGACGACAAGGTAGGAGGAGACGGTGTTTCCGTAGGCTCACTGAGCATTCAGGGAGAGATCGATGTGGCGCTATTCGATGACTTCAGATCTGTGTACAACATTTGCAGACGGAGATGTTCAAGATGAAAATCATTCCCTCCGGAAAGCACAAAACAAGGAAGGGGGGAGCGCCCTCCTTTTCATGATTTCGCTCCTTCCATTACATAACAAAAAAAGATCTTCAGACGAAAAAGACACACCAACATTTAAGAGGTGCCATACATGTAAAGAGGCTTTCACAGGGGTTAAAACATTTGTCGAAGTCAAGGAATGATCCGCGCCCGAGTCAGCATCTGACATCCTCACGTCTTCTGTTTTTGCAATCAATTCCGAAAATCTGCCGACCAATGACTCACCAGCGGTGACAAGGACACCTGACACTGATCTCAACTTTGCCTGATTCTCCAGTTTTGTCCCCAATCAAACGTAGGCTGGATGTGGCTGTCAATGTAGCGTGAAATGTGAAGGAGAGGTCACGTGGGGTGAGACAGAAAGAAGATGAGATCGAGGCTGTCCTGAGCCGTGACTTGCGCACAAGAAGCAACCAAAATTTCGACGCATGAATTCCGGTCGGTCATATCTATATCCCACGGGCAAGCATAGCCCTATCTATGAAGTGCATACGGCGGTAAGGCGCCAAGTCGGGGGATGGAGTGGAGCCCACCTGCCTTCTGTGGGCATCAGATGTTGTCGGTGAAGAAGAACACCGCGCTTCATGATCGAGATGGCCCCCGCATCACGAGCGGCTAGGTCCTAGGATCCTGGGCGTCGACATCATCATTCAATACCAACAACAAATGAGCCACAGAAAGTGGTACGCCTCAGGCCGGCGGGAAATCGTCCGGGGAAAAAGGAAGGCGGCGTTCACTTCCACTATGGTAAACTCTCTCCCCTCAAGAAATTTAAGGGGAGGCTGGGGGCAGGAGACTATCCTCAACATGAATTTCTCATCTGTGTTCCAACTCCCATAACGACGAATGAATACCAGTATCAATGCTTTCATGACCATGAACAAGGTAATGCAAACATTTGAGATGGAATATAGCGTGTTCACATACTATGCAGGGCATAGAAGCTGACCACTGATGAGGTGTCAAGGCAGAGAATATCAACCACCCCCCCTGACTCGGTCCGAGCAGCGGCCCCCCCGGGCCGAAGAAGAAGGAAACGGAAAACCAAAGCCAACAACTGCAATTCCGCCTGAAAGATCCCAAATCTGTGGAAGAATTATGTAGAATAGCTTACAATGGAAGTACATGTACCCTTTCTTGTGGTGCTCGAATGTTTGTTGTCGGGTTTTTGGTCGGTTCTGGACGCCTCCTTTCGGATCTTACGCTGCTAGGCTCGCGGACTCAGGGTCCGGGCTTCTGCACCCATGCGCTGGTGGCTTCGGTTAGTCCGATATCCTTGTCATTTCTTCCCTTACTGTCTCTTTCTGACTTCTTGTACATTCGTGTTTGTTAAATTTTATGCAGTGTGATGTTCATTTTCCAGAAGGTACATTCACGCAGAAGTTGACCGGCCGCAAAAGATTTATTCTTTGTGAACAGGTCCAAGTTGGCCGGACAAATTGTTAATCCTATTTAAATGTCACGAAAGAAAATTTTTACCAACTGAGAAAGAAGTTTTTCAAAACATTCTCATTTATTTTCAAGGAGGCTCATGATTTTGCCTGTCTTCGATATTACGTACATTTATGTAAATGCAAGCACGTTGAAGTAGTCCGCGAAGGTATGCCACAGGCCCCTGAATGGCTCCTGCGACATCACAGCACTTTGAAACGATTTACGATAACGAAAAGAAATTCTGCCAGCAATGTAAATGCATTGAAGTGTTGAATCTAATTTTTGGGGGTTGGGTCATTGAACGTGGGCGCAACGGATCGAAAGAACGGTGTCGCGCCTGCTCAGTCGTTCAGTCCTGGACCCTCTGTTTCTCAGACGATGACTACGCGCTGGTGTGTTGCTGCAGGAGGGCTTGTCTTGATATTATAGATCCTGTATCAATATTTTCACGGTGGACTAAATCTTCGTCGTTGTACTGGCCATGCGCGGTCGATTTTCTGTTTCTTTCAGGACAAGAGCTTGTCTCTCTGCATGTCGCCAAATTTGAATCCATCGCTGAAGGGTGCTTTTCACCATCATTAATTACGACATATTTCTGGTCTCATGCAATGTACAGGATGGACGCGAGGCAATCTATCAAGCGGCTGCTCAAAGGGAAGCCAGCTCCATCCTATTATAAGCGCCTGAGTCATGTCCGCAACAAAAGCAGCTTGGTAGACGTGTCCGGGTTTAATGCTGGGGCAGGGAATATGGGACGGGTCAATAGTGGTAGCTATTCCCCGACCGGGCCCATGGGCGACGAACTCAATGGTTTGCTTGGCGATGACATACACAGGGATCAACTACTGCGGATTGTGCACAAGGAAGTGTTGGACACTCCTGACGAGCAGGAGGTCCTATTCTTGGGTGCGGTCCACAAGGGAAAAGCCAGCAAATATCACATTGGTGGTTTGGTAGGAGCGGCAAGTGGAGAACGCAGCCGTTACCTATGCATTGCACTGGAAACTGGCTCGCGCCCCCATTTTGAGGTGAAGTCCTTGGACTCTTGTCAGGGACAGGAAGACCGAGGGCGGGACGGGCCCGTATCCCCTTCCTCCTCCTTCTCGACGCCCCGCTCCGTCTCCTGCGCCGGCTCTGAATGCTTTGTGGTGGTGTATTACTTCACCATGGCGGCCGGTGCAATGGGAGCTGACGTCCAAGTGACGGTAAAAAGCGACGTGTATTTGAATGACCTGAGTTCGGTGGAGTACGGCCCTGGTACGGATTTCACCCTCACGTTTGAGCAAGACGGTGCCCCGGGCAACGTTGCAAAGCCCCATTACCAGCTGGCAGCTCTGACCCAAGCTTTCCGGGACGAAATCGTCTGGAACATTCTGACGATCGCCGATGTGTGCTGCCAAGTGCAGCCCAAGACGCAGGGCATCGATCTGCACGGGCTGGGCTTGACGGCCAGCGCGCAGAATTTTCTCTCCCGGAACGAGGCTTTGGGGCGTTTTCTGGTCATAGCCCTGGACTTCGAGAAGGAAAAGTGGGAGGAGAGCCGTGTGGGAGGGATAGCCAGGGGGAAGAGAGGGGGAGACGGGGCGGCGCTGCCGGGCGTCTTGATGGAGGCCGTGTGGTCTTCGCAGGCCCGCGACCAAGAGCTGGAAGGGCTCCTCGACCGCTTCCAATGGCCCACACAAACGGTCGAAGAAATCGACGGCCAGCTCTCGGAGCGGCTGAAAGGGCTGGAGAGCGACACCATGGAGGTGCTCCTAAGCTGGGAGTCCGCAGCATCCCGACGCCCTTCGACCATGACGGGGGCTCAGGACGGAGGAAAGGGCCCAGACACAGCCTCTCCCGCCCCTCCTCCCCTTGGCCCCGCAGCCCCGGGGGTGGACGGGGAGGGAGAGGGGTACCTGTCCACGTTGAAACTGGTGGAAATGCTGGAGGAGCTCGCCCAGGAATTGGCGGAGGTGGAGGCCTGGCTGGCGGGGAAGGGAGAGGCCCTGACGCGGCTCCAGACGGACATGCAGGAAATCGAGGAGGAAAACAACCGATTGGAGCGGCAATGGAAGAACTTCTCCCGCTTGAACGCGGTCTTGCAACCCTTGGTCCAGGAGCTCTCTCTTGATCATGCGCAGGAAAGCCTCCTCCGTGACCCGGTGCGATTTCTGGATGGCGGCACCGGCCAGCTCCCTCCCGGGGAAGGCGCCCCGGAGCCAGGACGGCCTGGAGGACAGAAGGGAGGGGGCATGAGCGCGAGCGAGACCTCTGCCTTGGTGGAGGAGAAGGTGGCTGTCGTGGTGGCGGCCGCGCAAGTCCTGCACCGGGGACTGGCGTTACTGGAGGGACGAGAGGTGTTGGGAGCAGAAGACAGGGATGGGAGCCGCAGTCCGGCTACCGGTGAGGATGTCATGGCTTTCCACAAGCTGTCACTCTCCTCCAGCCCCACTCGCACCGGAAATCGGCCCTGGGAGCCTGTAAAGGTGTCCGTTCCCCCCGTTCCAGACGGGCGATCCTCCTCCTCTTCCCGCTCCCCTCTCCCTCCCTCCCAACCTGCCTCCACCCCCGTGGCAGGCGTGGCGCCTCTCAAAACGATCCCTCGTCGCCTCATGGATATGACCAGCTTGCGTTCTCGCTCATCCTACTATGCCGACCTCCGTGCCGTCTTCTTGGAGCGCGTCCTGGCCTACCTGTCCTCCCTCTTCCCAGCCTGCACCCCCGCAGGCCGCCTCCCCAACCCCGTCGCGCCCGGGCACGGTGGGAGCAGAGGAAACCAGACGTTAGCGCAAGAGCTTGCAGATGCTCAGCGAGCATTCCACACCCAGCTCCTGGACTACGAGCCTTTGGTGGAGGTGGTGGTGGGCATGCTCCAGGGCGTGCCGAAGGGACCAGGCTGGATGGACGGTCTCCTCCACAGGTATTCGGAAGCGGGCTCCTCCGGACTCTACCGGCCTTTTCTCAAGGCATACTTCGCAGAGCTCCACGCCAAAACTCAGACCCAGGGTGGGACGGGCAACAGCGGGTGGTTTGAGGGAGGCGTGCCAGCGCCGTCCATATTTTCTAACCAGACGACTGCCTCCATGGCCGCCCTCCCCCGCGCTCACATCAACGACTTTGGCAGCCAAGGTGTTGTGGCCTTTCCGCCCCCTTCTCTGCGTGGGAACGGCTCCGAGCCCATGTTCGGCCACCCGAAGGTTTCAAGTTCCATTCCCGGCGCTGCCACGTCGTATTATCAGCAGCAGGCGTGCTTGCTACAGCAAGAGAGGACTGGAGGAAAGGGAATGGGATTGACCCGCTCCATGGCTATAGATCAGGCCTGCGCAGAGCTCGTACCCGTGGTCAGGCGGGAGCAGCATTTCATCGTGGAGCTTTTCAAGTTGCAGGTGGACGACAGTGAGGACCTACGGAAATTACAGAGTGTGCTCGAGGTAGAATTCGACAAGCTCAGGGATAAATTGAAGGAGCAGGCCGAGGCAGCGATGGACGCAGACCCAATTGAAGGCTTGGCGGTTGTGGCCGTGATCACGGGCCTGCTGGGGCCCAAGCCCGGCTCTCCCTCGGGACCACGCGCAAGCTACCAGGGGGGAAACGTGGCGGGAAGGCGCGAGCAGGAGGACGAAGGCAGAAAGCCGACACGGAAAGCGATGGGCCACGGGATGCTGGTGACCTCGCAGGATAGCTTTATGCTCGAGCTCCTAATCTCTTTGCAGCGATCTTTGGGCCAAAAATTTCACACATTTGTCGCCGACCAGGAGGTATGGATCAACCACCAAAACCCCGACATCAAACGTGCCGGGGTGTTAGCACCCTTTGCCAAGTTCCCGATATTTGTGGACCGGCTGGCCTTGGCGGTGGGCGGGCAAATGATCGCCATCGCCGAGGCTGCCTTGCAGCAACTCTCCAGTAGCCTCCTTGCTTGGTTGGAGCGTCTGAGCCTTCGGGGGGACCAAAAATATGCGGACGTAGTGCGATTGGAAAATTATCATTTTTTTGTACAGACCATGAGCCCTCGACAGCAGTGTCTCATCGGCTCGGACGTTTTGGTTAGCTTTATTGATCAAGCTCAGGCCGCTTATGAGGCAGCAGTACAGCGGTATGCGTCCTGGTCGCTGGGATACGCCTTTCCGGAAGTCACGGCTTTTTTCGGAAGCATAGAAGACCTTATAGTCAAGGTCGGCGTGGGGGACGTGAGCATCCACATCCCAAAAACTGCCTTGTTCAAACTAACGCAGGAGGCTTGTTCCCGCAAAGCTGTCGCTGACAGTTTAACGACCGCCTTCCGTCGTCTGCGCAAGCACATCAGTGACGACAGTGGATTGTTCCTCCCCCTGTGGGATCGTATTTCCCTCTTACTCTACCAGCGCTTTGTGCGGTATGAGGACGTGATATTGCAGTGCTACGATGTGAAATTGGAGCCTCCCGCGATCCTCGTACGGCAGCTTGCACAAGAGTGCCGTACTCAAGCGTCTAAGTAGACAATCGAAAACGTGCAATGAGTGCTCGACTCCAAACTGTAAAGAATGTAGATGACATCTGTTGACCAATGCCACTAGTTCCTACGGTGGCTTATCCACGTAGACTCATTGTTTCCGCGTCGTGTCCTATGATGTGCATGGCGGCAATCAAAGCCTGTGCCGCCAGACTCGCCCAAGAAATGGGCGGTCGGAGTTAGTTACCAGTGTATCAGTTGTGCCACCACAAAGTCTTTCTTTCATTGCCTTTTATTACGTCATGTGTCACGCGTCAATCACATTTGTAGGTGGATAGGGGTCGGTTACTTTGCAAAACGGGGTTATCTCGACTTCGGGGTCACCCGCTTGACCTCCCCCCTCCCTTACCAGATCGTCTCACCTTCCCACACACCCTACAACCTCCACTATGTACAGATCGACGAGGTACGAAGACGCCTCTCGACTCGAGGATGGAAGTGGAAGCGTCTCACAATTTTGCCCAAGCTGAGGAAGAGGTCTGTGCAGACAAGCTCAAGTGAAAGATGCTTCCTGTTGCCCATTTCCTTTCCCTTCGCCCTCTCATCTGAATAATCATCGACTTTCTCTCCCTCTTCCTCTTGATCCACATATTTACTAGATCCTCAAGCTATGGACGAAGCTGGATGCCTTCGAACAGTCGTTGAAGCTGAGCGAGGGCCGTCCTGAGTTCACATTCTATGATGGGCCCCCTTTCGCAACAGGGTTGCCACACTACGGTAAGGCGTGCGTTAATCCGAATCATTCGACATCCTGCTTTTCTCACGTCCGCGGACGCGTCTTGGCTCATCGATTGTGTAGGGCACTTGCTGGCCGGTACGATCAAAGACACGGTCACTCGCTTCGCCCACCAGAAAGGTCATCACGTAGTCCGGCGGTTCGGGTGGGACTGTCACGGCCTGCCCGTGGAGTTCGAAATTGACCAGGAACTTGGCATCAAAGATCGGGATCAGGTACTTCTTAAGTGGTCTGGGTGGAGAAGGGGCCACAAGAAGGGGGACGGAGGTCGCGTGTGAAATACGAGTTAACATGCTCGCGCTCTGTCGTGCTTTCAACCGCCTCCAGGTTTTTGCCATGGGCATTGCCAAATACAATCAGCACTGCCGTTCGATTGTCACGCGTTATACTAAGGAGTGGGAGCGCACGGTCACGCGGATCGGGCGCTGGATAGACTTTAAGAACGACTACAAGACGTTAGGTATGCGTGTTGGTGGACTTGGCCTTCCCTCAGCCCTTTCCCGCGCTCCTGTTAACTTCCTTTTCTGCCTTTTCTCCTCTCGAGTAGATCCGTGGTTTATGGAGTCCGTGTGGTGGGTGTTTTCGGCATTACACAAGAAAGGTCTAGTCTACCAGGGGTATAAGGTGATGCCCTTTTCTACAGCCTGCGGCACTCCACTCAGGTGCCTATCTCCCTTTCCCCCATCTCGCATTGAAAGGGATGCGTGCAGTCGATCTTTGGTGTTTCGCGCGGTTGCGTTGTGTGCGTGCCAGTACCGCGCCTTTGCTGACGATTTCCTCCCCTCCTCTCCCTGTTCCCCCTCCATAAGCAACTTCGAGGCGGGACTCAATTACAAGGACGTCCAAGACCCGGCCGTCATCGTCTCCTTTCCCCTGCTCTCGGACCCGTCCACCTCCCTTCTCGCTTGGACCACCACCCCTTGGACGCTCCCTTCCAATTTGGCGCTGTGCGTGAACCCTGAGATCCGGTACATCAAAGTGCGCGATAAGAAGAGCGGAAAGCAGTACGTGGTGGCGGAGGCGCGTCTAGTCCAGCTGTACCCAAAGCTCGCGTCAGGGAAAGTGAAGGAGGAGCAGAAACAAGAGTGGTACGAGCAGATCGGCGAGGCCTTTCTGGGTGCGGAGATGGCAGGGTGGGGGTATACGCCGTTGTTCGATTACTTCGTGGAATGGAACGAAGGCGAGAGGGCTGGGAAAGAAGGGGACGGCAGGGAGAACCTGGGAGCCTTTCGGGTTTTGGTGGATGCCTACGTGACGAGCGACAGCGGGACAGGCATCGTGCACCAGGCGCCGGGTTTTGGGGAGGACGACTACCGCGTCTGTCTTGCCCATGGTGTGATCAGGAAAGGGACCAATGTGCCTTGCCCTGTGGACAGCAACGGTCGGTTTACCCCAGATGTGCGTGACTTTGTGGGACAGCACGTCAAAGCGGCAGACGGAGACATTTGTCAGCTCTTGAAAGCCAAGGGCAGGTTGGTGGACAAGGCGACATACTCGCATTCCTACCCATTCTGTTGGCGTTCGGATACTCCCTTGATCTACAAGGCCGTCCCGTCCTGGTTCGTGGCGGTGGGCACTGTCAAGGAGAAGCTCTTGGCGAACAATCAGAAAACCTACTGGGTCCCCGCCTTTGTCAAGGAGCATCGCTTCCACAACTGGTTGGCCGATGCCAAGGATTGGGCCATAAGTAGGAACAGGTAAAGAGAAGGTGGGGGAAGGGAATGATAGAGAGCTGACTGGACAGTGTGTATGGTGTTTCTGTCTGGGAAAGTCGATGGTTCTCATGTATACATTGCCTCCTACCTTCCGTCAGGTTTTGGGGCACGCCCATCCCTCTCTGGTGCTCCGAGGATATGGAGGAGCAGGTGGCGATTGAGTCCATCGAGCAGTTGGAACGGCTCTCGGGTGTGAAGGGCATAACGGACTTACACCGAGAAAGCGTCGACCAGATTACCATCCCATCTTCCCGTGGTCCCTCCTACCCCCCCTTGCGACGCGTTGACGAGGTTTTTGACTGCTGGTTTGAGAGCGGTTCCATGCCATACGCACAATTGCATTACCCTTTTGATAATAAAGAGAGATTCGAAGCGAACTTTCCGGCCGATTTCATCGCAGAAGGGCTGGACCAGACCCGAGGCTGGTTTTACACGTTGATGGTCATTAGCACTTGCCTCTTCGACAAGCCTCCTTTCCAAAACCTGATCGTGAACGGGTTGGTCTTGGCAAGCGACGGAAAGAAGATGAGCAAGCGCTTGAAAAACTACCCCCCCCCGACGACATCTTGAAAAAATACGGGGCTGATGCTCTGCGTCTTTATCTGATATCGTCCCCCGTGGTTCGAGCCGAGCCCCTGCGTTTCAAAGAGGAAGATGTGCTGGGCATGATCAAACGGGTCTTCCTGCCCTGGATCAACGCCTTCCGATTTTTCCAACAGGGGGTGGCGCGGTTGGAAATGGAGAAGGGGACTATATTCACGCCTTCGCCCGAACGAGCCCGGGCGAGCACGAACGTGATGGACGTCTGGATCCAAGCCTCATTGCAAGGAATGATCAAATTTGTCCACGATGAAATGGCAGCCTACCGTTTGTACACGGTCACGCCGCGCTTGCTCCGTTTCATTGAGGAATTGACGAATTGGTGCGTTGAGCGGGCGGGAACTTCCACTGTTCTAGTTCCGCTCTTCTCCTCTTTTCTTGTGCATTGTAGTAGATTACACGCCCTCACTCTTTACATCTCCCCTGTCGGCTCCCTGTAGGTATGTGCGTCTCAACCGCACTCGCCTCAAGGGCCAGGAAGGAGACGAAGAATCGCTTACCGGTCTATCAACCCTGTACGAGGTCTTGCTCTCCATGACTATCCTGATGGCGCCCTTCACTCCTTTCCTTACCGAGTTCCTCTACCAGCACCTGCGCAAGATCCATCCCAACTTCACGTCCTGTTCTGCCGCTGCCTCCTCCTCGGTTTCTGCTCTTCCCCTTGACGCCATCGGCAAGGCCGACAGTGTGCACTATATCATGCTGCCAATGTACGACGAGGCACGCCTAAACCCTCTCTGTGAAGAGCGCATGGTCACCTTGCAGACTGTGATCGAGTTGGGTCGGATGGTCCGAGAACGGAGCAATATCAATTTGAAGACACCTGTGAAGGAAGTCATCGTCGTGTCCAAAGATCAAGGTAGGATGTGTTGTTATATCGAGCTTCAGAAGTCAGGTTTCTTAGATGCTCTGGCGTTACGTAGGAATGAAATGGCTTACATTTGGAACCTCATACCTGCTACCCTTGAGCTGACCCTTACTACCCTTCTTTTCAGGCAAGCTCGCGCATTTGGACGAAAGCGTGCGCGGTTACGCTTTGCAAGAGCTGAATGTGTGGTCCTTGAAAACCAGTGATGAGGTCGGGAAATGGAGCAACGTGCACGTGGAGCCTAACAACAAGCTGTTGGGCAAGCGTTTGGGGAAAGATCGGGCCAAGGTTCGTGGCGAGGGAGGGAAAGGGAAAGACGACAGAGCAAGTGTGCATCGGGCAGTTCCTGATGGCGAGGAAGCCCTATAAAGCGTCGCATCGCGCATAGAAGCTTGACATTTTGGGTCTCCGACCGTCCTTCTGACAGGTTGCTGCCGCCATCGCCGCGCTCACTCCCGAGGATATCGAGGCATTCCAAAACACTGGATCCCTGACGTTGGCGGGATACGAATTGAGCAGCGAGGAGCTTCTGCTCAAGAAGGAATTCAAAGGTGATACTTCTATCTTTCAGGCAGAGGCCTCCCAAGACGGGACACTACTGGTTGTGCTAGATACGCGACAGGATGAGCGAGTGTTGGCGCAGGCGACGGCGAGAGAGCTGGTCAATCGTGTCCAAAAATTGCGTAAACGTGTGGGCTTAAAGCTGAGCGATGTTGTGGAGATTTACTATGAGACTGAAGACAAAGGCATGATAGAGGTGAGCAGAACAGCGGCGCATAAGTTATTGAGTGGCTGGACGACAAGATCACTAGCGGCTTGTCATGATACTCTTCGATGCGGATCGAGAAATTAAGCACGTCTTCTTTTTCCGAAGCTAATTCTGTCTTTACCCTCTTACCTGACCAGGCTATCGCAAGCAATGCAGCCATGGTACGCTCCACTCTGCGAGTGTTCCCTCTTCCGGCCTCCACGCTCAAGCCCACGCATGCCGTTGAGCTCGGCAAAGAAGAGTGTCTGATCAACGACGTTGCCGTCACTGTGTACGTGACCCGGCCCACCCTTTCCTTGTGCGACGAAAGCATTTTACAAGCAGTGGGAGGGGAACAAGAGCGGGCGGCAGGAGCTTCGGCATTTATGGCCTCGATGGATTACGACCGCTTACGGGAAGGAGACACGAGGGGCGTGACTTTTATGTTGGACGGCCACAAAGTCTCGCTGGACGCCGGCGTGCATTACTTCTTTAGCGCTATGGAGAAGGCGCAAGCAAGAGCATTGCTACCAGAAATGGTATTTTTGAGCGTCAATGGCGGGGAAGGAGGAGAGAGATAAGGAACAAGATTTTTTTCGGGAGTGACTCAGGTCGATGTCGGAGGGTCCTTACTCGGCCGCGGAGGGGCGAAATACTGCATTATGGATGCACAAATTTATGTCAGTGGAAGGGTAGCACGAATGCAATGCGGTAGAGTAGTTGGAAGCGAGAAAAAAAATGTAATTGCGGAATCGTTGTTTGTTGGGGTCCTATGTCTCCGTCTTGACTTGCGATGTCACACTTTCTCGTTGCTCCCCCTGGACTTCTCCTCCTTGATCGGGACCCTGCACCGAGTTTTCCGACACAATTTCTACATCCCCTCTTTCGAAAACCATTACCACCTCGCAATGGCTGGTATGCGGGAACATGTCCACGGGAATGGCTTTGACAGGCCTGAAAGCTTCGCCCTTCAATCTCTGAGAAGGAGGACCGCACAAGGCAACTGCGTCCCGCGGTAGGGATTTGGAGGGATTGCAAGATACATAAACCAAGCGTTGGATGTGTCGGCAATTCCGCAAGGCACGCAGGCAATCAGCGTGGAGCCCACTCCGGGGAGGGTCGACAATGGCGGCTACCAGGGTTTTGCCGCCGGCGCTGGCGCTGTTTTGGTCCACCAATACCGCTTGCAGTGCTGCACGCACTTCCGCGCTGAGTCCAGCCAGTTTTTCCTCCGCTACATGGTGGCCGCTACGACCGCCACTGACTGGAGTGGTGGCATTATTGCCGGTGCTGGCGGGTAGAGGAGGCGACACGGAAACAGAGGACACGGGCTTTTCCCGCAAGACGCTTAGGAGGATATCCTCCGCTCGAGAGCACAGGAATGCCGCGCAACCAACTCGATTTTGTCGCGCGTTCTCCACGGCGTCTTCTACTGCGCTTTCACATATTTCAATGCCGAGGACAAGGGACGTCGCCACGTCCGCCTGCTGTCCTTTCAAGGCTGCGATGTTGTCCTGCTGAGTGCTCGTTCCTGGAGGATCTTCAGCAATCTCCCGACCCGCTTGTACTCTTCCTTCCAACTGCTTGGCTGCACAGATACCTATCGTTCCTGTGCCACAACACACATCCAAAATCAGCCTGGGTGCCTCAGCTGCCCCATCTCCTTTCTTTCCTCCGCGACCCAGACTCTCGTCAATCACTTTTTGATACAGAACCTCGGCGCCGGCGGTGTTTACCTGGAAGAAGGCTTGCGGTGAGATGCGAAAACGCAGTCCTAAAAGCTCTTCTTCCAAATACGGCGAGCCCCATAAATGTATAAGCGGCTCATCCGCGGAAGGATTGCTCAGTCCCTCGTAGGGCGCAAGAAAGAGGGAAGTGACGCCGGTCCAGGCCCCGTGCGGCGCGACAACACTGTCGCCCTTGTCACTCGATGTCTCTTTCTCCGATGGTGCATGGAGCATGGACACGGAAGGACCCGATGTTGTGGAAAATGAATTGACTTCCCGGCTTTCCCCTTCGACCGCCTCCCCCTCCATTCCGACAGGCGTCGTTGCCGTGAGGTAGTCGACAAGGGCTGCCTGCTCGCGCGCCCAATCAGCCCCTTGCTTTTCTATGGCCGCACACACGCATACTAAACACTGCTTTGTCCGAGAGCTGGTGCGCACCGTCACGTAGCGCCAGACGCCTTCGTGAGTAATTTGGTCGTACACAGGCAAAGCTCCCCGACGCCGGATGAATGCTTGGAGCGCCGCCACCACGCGTTGGGTCAAGGCGTCGAGAAGCACGCATCCTTCCTCTAGACCACCTACCTGCATCACGCCGTTCCTAAATGCGCCCATGCGGAAGCCCACTGTCGGGCGGCCCTCTTGGTCACGCCCAACCGTAAATTCGCACTTGTTCCTATACCCTTCTAAACACGGAGATGGCACAATGGGTTCCACGACAAAGGTTTCTTTTGCGTACCGACCGCCCCAAGCCCAGTTGGGAGCCCGTACGTGTCGAGGTTGCGAGTCTGAACCACCCTCTCCATGTTGATAGGCGCGTTTCAGTTGCTTGTTCTTGTCGGCGTAAGATTTCTTGATTTCCCGAAAAGTTTTTTGGACACATTCCACGGCAATGTCGCGCTCTTTCTGCTGAAGTTGCTCCATGTAAGGCAGAGACAAAAAAGGAGTGACTACGTCCGCCAGGGTCTTGACACTCTCTTCCAATAGAGTGTCTCCACCTCCCTCGACGCTCCCCTCTCTTCCACGCTTGCCGTCTGGCTCGCGCGGCGCGTTCAATTTTCCTTTTCGCTTTGACCCGCACTGCTCGTGATCCTGTTGATGAAATATTCGACGCTCCTCTGGCTTTGGTACCATCGTCCGTAGCGGCCTCCCTTTTACACAAATTTTTACCAAATCGGTAGCAGCTTTCTCGCGTTGCTCGACGCTGGCGAAACGCAACACAGCTACTGTTGTGGAGACTGCACGTTTCAATGACTCGTAGTCAATCTTGCCCTGGGCAAGAATCTTCGTCACCTCCTTTGCATTCATGAACTTTTGGAAGCCCGACACCACCAAGCGAAGTTGATCAGGCTGCCTCGCGGACAGCGCAATCGCCTCCGTTGCACTGGTGGATGGTGCAGTTTGGTCACACAAAGCTGTACCATTGTCGGTGGCAGCTGCAGGGGTATCACCATTTGTGTCATTTCCATCCGTTGAGTCCATATCTGTACCTCCTCGTTGTGTGATAGACAGTCTGCTGGTATATGTACTGATATAGGATTTTTTTTTGGGGGGGGTCAGTGGCTTCGTGACTCGATTCGTACAATAAATCCTTGCTCCAATGCCTTTTTCGATCACCGTGCACGCGCGGAGAGGAGTCTTGGAGCAGGGTCAGAGTAATGTTCGTAGAAAATGGGCTCCGCTCGCACGCCGCCACATCAAGGTCTGGCATATGAGTGCAATCAGTAGCAAGGGCATGCGTGACCTCGCCGAAGAAGCAACTCGCCCCCCGCTCAAAAGCCCGCTTTTGCTTTCACGGGAATGTATACATTCCTGACCACATGTTCACGCATTGATACCAGCACATGGACACTTGAACCGTACAGGGAGTCCGTTCATGTCCGCACAATTTGTGAGACGTGGCCTACGACAGCGTGCTTGCCTCTTCGAACGGGTTTCGACCTGGTCAGGACACTCCTCCCGATGTGCATACCGTCCTATATGGCAATCTGGGCCCAAATTATGCGTGCGCACCGCGTCGCTGTGGACAAGGCAAGGACGCATGCACCCTTATTTCCCCTTACCTTCCGCGCGGTGTCCCACCCGATCCTACACGACGCGGGGAAGGCGGTCCTTCGGCGGGGCAATGCCTTGTCCCCTGAGCAGCTACAAGTCCTTCTTCGACTAGCAGGTCGCCTTCTTGGGGGTATGGCACGAGCAATCCGTGCACGAGGCATACATAAATCTGCGCCTGCGATTGCGGCGGGACTCGTGCTCATTCCTACAGGATTGGGCACAGTCTTCGTCGTTTCACACCTGGAGGAGGCACCGTTGACACATAGGATGCAGCTCGTCTTCGTCGACGAAGAGCAAGAAATGGAATTGGGAGCCATGGCAGCATCGCAAGTATACAAAGAAGAAAAGAATGCTATTTTAACAGCGTCGGCGCCAGAGACGTTGCTTGTGCACGACGTGGCCGTCGAATTGCTAAGAAGTCTGCAGCAGTGCGTGAAGGGGCAAAGCGGCATTTTGGCCGAAACCACGGAGCAAAAAGAGCGTCTCGAAGCTCGTATCGCAGACAGGCATTGGGAAGTGAGCGTCATCGACTCCGACGTGGTAAATGCCTTCGTTCTGCCCTCCGGCAACATCTTCGTCTACACCGGTCTCCTCGAACACGTGCAGACTCGCGGCGGCTTGGCGTTCATCTTGGGCCACGAGGTCGCCCACGCCCTGGCCCGGCATTCCGTGGAGAAGATAGGCGTCTTATGCCTCGGCTCTTTCTTCCTCGACTTCATGGCCGGCTTCCTGGGTGCCTCCTCGCACCGGTACATCCAGTACACGGTGTTGCCCTACTTGCAGGCCTTGGTCATTGACATGCCCTTTTCTCGCACGCTCGAGACGGAGGCGGACAAGCTGGGGATGGAGCTCATGGCCCTGGCCGGCTACGACCCGCAAGAGGCGGTAGAGGTGTGGAAGCGCATGGAAGACGGGGCCCAAGGCGGCAGCGGAAAGAATAGTCAAGTGGGTCTGCCAGAATTCTTGTCGACGCATCCCTCCCACCAGAACCGGATCAATCGTCTACAGGCCCAGGTCCCCGCGGCCCGCGCCTTGCAACAGCAAGCCTTGCGTCTAAAGAAGGAGAAAGGGGAACGGATTCCGGATGGTACCCAGTCCATCTTGCTTCCGTCCCGTGTCCGCCAAAAGGTCATCTCGCCGAAAGACGCGCTTTTGCAGGGGCGAAGACGGGAAGCGTCAGCACAGACAGCCATGAGAGCCTCCAATCTGGTGGGTGCTGCGCTTGAAAGAGAGTCACGGGCGTAATTATTAATTTTTCATCCAAAGAATTTGTAAAACTGAAAAAGTGGTAGCTTCCCAAGCGGATGCGGCATGTCTCAGCCCAAAAATATAAGACGTGAAATTGTAACTGCTTTTTCAGTCCCATCGTCATCCTCACGAAGACGCCGCATAGAAAGCATCCAAAAGCTTAACCTGTCCTCATATATTACGTAGATTTTTTTTTAAGGTGCTTTCATTTAAACAAATATATTCTTCTCGGTGTCTATCATGTTAAGGGTAGCTTTTTTGACCCCTCGCAAAGCTTAAACGCGCGGGGGGGTATAAGTGCAATGCAAGAAAAATAGCATGACAAAATCTGGTTTGTCGGAGAACCTAGCCTGTCAAGTGAATTTATTCTAAATAGAAGGACTGTGCAAATGAATGGTGCGCCTCGAAAAACACGCAAGAGAAATGAGACTCACAGGTGTGAAATAAATCCCGGAGAGCGCGTGTGGAGCGACGTATCAGGGATTTCCCCGCCAGTGGGAAGAACTACTTCCTTGCTTTTCCTCCCCTTCTACAGCCCACCCTGAAACAAGAACCTATCATTGATACGCAGGAAGCGGTATGGCATATTCTGGTAGCACACAGGCGGAGAAGGGAGGGGAAGGAGGGATTGACAAGAGGGGAGGGGGGCTTCCGTGGCAACCTCCTCCCCGTTTTCCGGGCCCACTAGGTCTCCTCGGCTCTCGTCACCCCGCTACCAGTGATCAGGATAGTGCTGGGCGCACGTACAGAGACTTAGACAAACAAGAGCGCCAGCAGACACAGGAGCCGCTCAACCCGCCCTCAGGGACAGGCTCCAATGCGGTAAATGTCAACCTCCTGCCTTACTTCAAGCAACCGCGAGGCGCCTGGCACCAGATGTGCGAGGATTATGGCCTACCCGTCTCAGGCGTAGTCAATGCTCAAGACCTTCGAGCAGTGCTCGGGTGTACATGTGCGGAAGTGGCACTTGGATGGCAGGACGAGGCCTTGCGCGTGGGGAAAAAAATGGCGGGCGTGCTAGCCGCCTTGAATTATACAAGCGATGGCAGCGTGAGTGTGACATTTGCCGACCCGACTGGGCGAGTGCAGGGGTACCTGCACCCCGATGTAATCGATGAATACGGCCCGGACCTTTGCGTTGGCTCCGTCATGGTGTTGAGTGGCGCGGCGATCTTGGTGAGCGGGCCCGGCGTGCAACGCTGGTTGAATGTCGTCCCAGAGAACGTCCGAGGCTTCTACAAAGCAGTCGGAATCGAGAAAAGTGAAATGAAGAAGAAAAATGGAGGGGAAAGGGTAGAGATAGGGGGAATGATGGCGGTGGACGGCGAGGAGCCCGGCCGGCCGAGCGGGGTGAGGTACGGGGAGGAAGAGGAGGGGCTCGTGGCGATGGGAGTGGAGGACACCGAGAGAGGTGGAGGTGTGGGAGTTGATGAGTCCGTCAGACCACAATCCGTGTCTGCCCATACACCGAACCCTCCTGCGTCTTCTTGGCACGGAGGAGGACAAGCTGGGGAGGTGCATTCGGGCATGCGTCTGAGCATGGGGTGGGCGACGGAGGACGCGCGGATGCAGGCCTTGGCCGTGCTGGGCCCCGGGGTCGATGGGGTAGGGGGGAAAGAAGGAGGGGAGGAAGGGATGGAGGAAGGGGCGGAGGACGTGTGGGAGGGAGAGGAGAAGGGGATGGATCTCCAGGAGGGGACGTCGTGGGCGAGGGAGGGAGCGGGGGAGGGCCTGGGTGGGGGGCCAGAGGGGATGCCCCGGAGAGAAGCCCGGTTTCAGCATCCGGGGAAATTCTTCTCCATGGACCATGACTGCGGTCGTCCGCTTCGAGGGAGGGCAGGGGCTCCCTCTGCTGGGCGGGGGCAGGAGCCGGTCGAGAAAATCGGATCGGACGCGGCTTCCCCTTCGGCGTATTTCCTGGGGTTGATGGGTGGAAGGAGGAGGGGGGAAGGTAGGGGGGAAGGAGGAATAAGCCGGTTTGAGGGGCCGTCCTCATTGGATTCAACGGTCGCGCAGCCGGGGGACGATGTCGTGGAGAGGAGGAAGGAGAAGGAGGGCATGGGCGGCAGGAAGAGCGCAGAAGAGGAGGCGTGCGAGGCGCTCTTGCAGGAATGGGTAGGGAGGAGAAAGGCAGGGGTAGAGGGAGAGGAGGGGATGGAGTTTGAGCAGGGCGGACGACGGGAGGGATGGAGCCTTTCGAGGGGGGGAGTAGGGGAGGGCGGGAGGGGGAGTGGGGCGGGCGGGGCCGGCAGGGAGGCTATCGAGAGTGGAATAGAACCTCCGCCACCACCACTGAGCGTGGGGCCCTGCGTGATCGAGGGAGGGAAGGACAGGGAGAGGGAGATGTTGGTCGGGGTGGGGGGAGGAGAAGGGGGGGAGGGAGGGAGGGAGGAAGTGGACGTGTTGGATGAGGCGCTGGAGGAGGATGAGGCGCTCTGGGCGTAGGGAGAAAGGGTATGCGCAAGGGGGAATGCAGCACTGGGGTGGCGGTTGTATATAGCTCTGTGCAGCGTGGGAGAAGCATGCGCTCGATGGCTTCTGCGGCAAGGGTATAGAGAAGGGAGGAGGTGGAAAGGCCCGGCTGGGTGACGGCTTCTTGTGCATGCCCTCGGACGTAGATTGCCACCTGTACCACACATGTCTGTCTCCTCGTGAAGTCTTTCGACGCTTACAGGAATAGTACTGTGTATTAGGGTTGGCGTCTCAGCGTGTCTTTCAAGGCGCCTCAAGACGGGAGGGGAGCCGGGGGTGGTGATGTAAGCATATGTTACAATAAGCCGGAAAATCGGGTAAACAATGTCTTATATCGTCCATGTCTACAAGGGTATCTGCATTCAAACGCGGGTGGAGCGCTTTTTACGTAATTTAAGCTGCATTTTATGTTGATTTGCGCTTTAGCGACCAAGGTCTGTCGCCCTGCCCGCGATTGTGCCCCCCTCTCCCTCCTCCTCTGCCCCTCCCTCCCCTCCCCCCCTCTCGCAGATTAGAGTGAATTTTCCCCGTCGTATCCAGGATGACTAACAGCTGCTTCCGGGCGCATCGGCTGTCCGCACGCACCACCGAGGAGGTTACATGGGCCGTCAGACCCTCCAAATTGAAATTCAAGGGCAGTTTCAAGGCAATGTAATGAGCGTGAGGCTTCAGACGCTCGCAGAGCTCGGCTAAGGGCACCCCGCCGAACGACAGGTCCACCATGTCGTTCTCGACGTAGGACTTGCCTCCCCAAGGTGGGTCGAGGAACACTACGTCCTGCTGCAGGCTGTGCATTTTCTCTAAGAAATCTCCCTTGAACGTTGTTACCGTGTCTTCCAGCCCCAATGCTTTCACGTTGTGTTCGAGAAGGCTGAAACGCTGAGGATCGAGCTCCACGGCTTGGACCCGCCGAAAATGCTGTGCGAAAGATAAAACATTCCCCCCTGCTGCCGCACAGCCATCTGTCACAACGGCCCGTTCACCAACAAGCTGCTGCAAAATGCGTGAAGTGTTGTTCGCCGACCGTGTGTCTGTAATACTATACATGGATACCTCATCTAGAGCCAGTAGGGCTCGTTGATCCGGGGTATAATTATAGAAGATGGCACCCCATTTGTACTGGATTTCGTCGTTTTCACTGGGCACATCCTTCCCATAGATGATACGAGAGTGGGCCGCAGCCGGGCCTTGGGGCGTAGGGGAGGAGCTTGGCAGCGGGTTGGCGCCATCTTTCAGATTACTAGGAGGGCTGCACGTCTCTGCAGATTGTATAGGTACCGGCGCCGGGGAGCCTGTAGGGGCAGCAACTGATGACGATTGAGAGTCTTCTTCCTTTGTTTCCTTTAAAGCCTCTTTTTGTTCCATCGCGAGAATTCCGCAGACCCGTCCCACCCTGTTGCATAAAGTAGAGTGTCAGAATATGCCAAGCTAGGAAGCTTGCACTTTGCCTTGCCAAATACATGTCCTGTGCTAGAAGTGCCCTTCAGAAGCGTTTTCCAGGGCAGCGGCTCGATCGCTCAAGTCAAAGGTACCGTTGTGACGTAACAGCAATATGCCCCGCGACAACAACCAAGACCAATACGCCCATGCCATGGACCCGTCCTTGCTTGTTTTGTCTGTCGTACCGGGCGTACGACTTGTGTTACGGTCTCACAGAGCTTCGGGTACTTGTCTATAGCTCCCTTAAGGCACGCTGTCACGGCCACAAGATCGAATGGGCCGTGATAAGGTCCCGCTGCCTTTCCTTAGCAGCGTCCAACCATGCCTCAGACTAGACATGTTTGCGGGTCTTAATTGCATACGTCCGCGCGAACATGCAAAACAGATTATGATCTTTAAAAAATGAGATGACACAAGTATGTACTTTCCTCAAACCTCGCTTCTTTTGATTTGTCATAAACAATTATTGCGGCGAGTCCTGTGAGACGCTGGCCGCTTTGGTCCTCACAGCTGCAAAATGACCGTTCCGCATTAATATTGCAGAAATGAACGATTTTAAGTCGCAACTAATACGATATGTCCTACTGTAAGGGAATGTAAAGGAGAGCGGCACCGGCTTTGCGCTTCATTTGGGAACTCATTCTACACGTATCCCACAGGAAGCGGCTTGATTGTGCGCCTTCCTACATTTGCATACAGCCAATCAAAATGACGTCGGAAGACAAAGGTGCGTCTCGAGGCGAGGCTTCTTATCATTGTCGGGACGTTCTGCTTCAACTTTGAGGGTGTTTAAAGTTTTTCTTTTTTTTTTCATGGATGTCATGCTTTTGAAATGTCAGAAAACATGCCTGCGGTCTCCTCCAGCACGAGTACCTCCGGCGGCCGTAACAGCAGTAGCAACAGCAGCAGCAGTGACATGAAGCAAAAGATTGCAACCTCTCTGGAACCAGCCGATCCAGATCGGGTGTGGTCTTTGAATGATTTTGATATAGGCAGAAAACTGGGACGAGGGAAATTTGGTGCCGTCTATCTAGCTCGGGAGAAACGCACGCATTTCATCGTCGCCATAAAAGTCCTTGAAAAGCGCCAGCTCTTCAGATCCTCGGTGGAGCACCAACTACGACGAGAGGTTTGTTTGCTATTGTTGGCCTTTGCATATCAACCCATTTAGGTCCTCCATCTCATCCAACCCCCCCCCCCCCATGCTTTGCTCGCGCTGCAGATTGAGATTCAAGCGCACCTACGACACAAAAATATCCTGCGCATGTATGGTTATTTTTATGACGACAAACGCATCTACCTGATTCTTGAGTACGCTCCCCATGGAGAGCTCTACAAGCACCTTACCAATCAAGGCCACTTTTCTGAGAGGCAATCGGCGCAGTTCATTCTGGAAATGTCTTCTGCCCTCGGGTATTGCCACAAAAAGCACGTTATTCACCGGGACATTAAGCCGGAGAATTTGCTGCTTGGGCCGCGGCGAGAGTTGAAGATTGCTGATTTCGGCTGGTCCGTCCACGCCCCGTCTTCGCGCCGAGAGACACTCTGCGGGACGCTGGACTACCTGCCCCCCGAAATGATTGAAGGGAAAAAGCACGACAAGTGGGTCGACGTCTGGAGCCTTGGGGTCTTGATGTACGAGTTTTTGGTCGGCAACCCTCCTTTCGAGGCGGAGGGCCATCAAGCTACCTACCGGAGGATCAGCCGAGTGGATCTCCGTTTCCCTTCAGAGGTATCCCCTGAGGCCCAAGACCTGATCGCAAAATTGCTAGTCAAGGAGCCGACGCACCGGTTGCCCTTGGAGAAAATACCCACGCATCCCTGGATTCTCCGCAACGCCCCTCGGCATTCCTTGCAGCAGTACTTGCCACCACAGACCTTTGCGGCCCTCTTCTCCTCCCCCCCAGGGTCGGGGTTGCCAACGGCGGCCGCAGCAGCGACCAGTACCGCCGGGGGAGGAAGATGAGGCTATTGTCGGCGGGAGCGATGCGGGAGGAAGGAACGGAGCTCTTATGGATTTAATGGAACCAAGAGGAGGAAGTCTGTGATCATGACGGGGCTCAACGAAAAACATGAATGGATGGGGGACGGAACAAACAGCGGCCAAGGAGCAAAATAAAAGAAGCGCATAAATCGAACGCTTTCGCTGTGTGGGCTACACAAGCCTGGAACGTGTGCACTCCCACAGGCGGTAAGATGTTGGCAGACGACTCCCGACGCCAAAAGGAAAAAAAGTGAGCAGCACGACACGCACAGACGATAAAAGTGCGATCCCATTGTCAGCCCGCACTTTTCTTTTACGGCTTCGAAGACTCCCATTCTTCGCTGTTGCAGGATAAGGACTTATGTAGACAAGACGAGATCGTAGGCCCTCGCTCAGGCGACCTAGACTTACACTTCCAGGCAATCCTCGACGAGATCATGTGTCTTATTTATACAGCTTGCACGCCCGATCACTCCGCCTCTAAATTGTCATCAAAATTTTCGACCTCTATGCTTGAGGACGTCTTTTGCCTTTCATCCCCCCCCCCTCGTCCGTATCCTTCGGCGCAAGTTACAAGAAGTAGGGCACGAGATTTCGTCGTTCTTCCGCCTGATTGCTTTCGGGAACCTCTGTACAGTACGGGCATGGAAAAGGAAAGAGCTTAGAGAGCCATAGAAACAGGCGGCCATGGACACACACGGCAAACCTCTCACATGCTCATTTGCGGCACCCTCGCCTTTTCCTCTTCTTTTTGCTCCCACCACCTCACCTTTAAACATCTTGAACTCCCTGTTCAAGTTCTCGTCAAACGCGAGCACGGCCGCCACATTCCCACACCGGTAGCAGTAATTAGGTGCGGACCAGACGGTGACCAGAGAGCGTTCGGCAAAGTGATATTTGAAACCTGCAGACAGGGCAAGAGGGATGACGAGGGGACAAGAGGTGTGACTCTAGAAGGCAACGAGTATCGGAGGATGCTAAAAACTTTCTACGACTTGTCTTGGACGGGACCGAGAGACCTCAGGAGCCGCTCAACTTCACCAAAGACATAAGAAGTGCTGGCCCATGTTAAAGCCGTCAACCCCTCGCAGCCAGAGAGCAGGGGCGCGGAAGGCTTACCTTCCATGACGAGTTGGTGTGCTCGGCAGATGAGTTCGAGGCCGTTAACTTGGTTGAATTCCCGGGTGACCTTGCTTCCAAAAAGATAGCCGGCGCCTCTGCCAGGGGTCGAAACACGGGTGAGATGACCGACCGGGCTTATCAGCGGCAGGTGTCACCGAAACCAAGTCCGAACCACAGGGTAATATCACAGCTTTTGTTCCTACGACCATAAAATGCCTTTTCCAAGGCACAC
>NW_005803871.1:0-70739 GCF_000240725.1 Microchloropsis gaditana
CCTATGTATGATTTCAAGAAAGAAAACTCATAGCTGTCCACCCGATTCCCAAATATCGTGACGCCCTTCTTACTACGTACAGAACCGATCTGCACATTCACAATGCTTTATTTTATGGCAACATTTCCATCACGTTCCTCCCCACCACCACAGCCGCCCCCACTGAAATTCCACATACTCCCGCGGCGCTGCGGACTGCCCGTCACCTGCGTGCCCCCTAGCCCTCACACGTACCAACCCCCTGATTTCCCTTGCCCTTTCCCACTGCTGACATATGCGAGGGTCGTTTTTGCATCCGGACGTTACGATGCAATTTGTTTGGGGTCGATCGGCTCGAGGCCTCTACGACTTTGGCCAAAATAGCACAGCTACAGGTCCAGTCCACCGACGGCCACAGCCTCCCCGTTTTCAGCCGCCACAGCAACAGCAACGCCCAACAGCGCACCACCACGTCGCAAGTGACGAGTACTGCCCGCAACGCTGAAAACAGCCCTACCAGAGCCGGCTCATTCTATTTGGCTTCGTGATAATAAGACAAGAAAGAAAGAGATTGAGAGAGGAATTCATCATGCGATTGATTGATTATGTAGCGGCTCAAAAGTATTTGCCACGCCTGACGATGTTCCGCCCCTCCAAGCCCAAGTTGTGAGTTTCGTGTCCCCTTGGAGCTTTGGGGACCGATCAGATCCTGGTCTTGTTATGTACACAGGAATAACATACTACTACTACTACTACTACCTACTACCTACAAACCCCTGACCCCAACCGCTCAAACGTAGCATCGTAGATGTTTATACTGTCTACACATCGAGAAACATCAATCCCCCACTTATTGCCCAACACGACATTTTTAACACACACCCGAAGTGCGCTATCCGACATCTACTGACGAAGATTACTCACTCTCTTCGCACTTCACACAAATACCTTACCAGGGACTTCAGCGCTCCAGAGACACTTTCCCTTCGTAACTGAAACAAGTCGTGACAAGGCAGAACACGGCGGTGGGCAGCGTAGCGACGTCTTGTTGTGACAAGAAAACAAGTAGTATACAGGTCGCTGGGGGGGGGCCGGGGGGGGGGGCCGGGACAACGTCATGTCGTGTTCTTCGTTGTTATGTCGTTTTTCAGTTGTCTCGTCGTTTCTCGTCGTCGTTGTGATAAGGAAACAAGTAGTATACAGGTCGCTGGGGGGGGTGGGGCGGGGGCGAACAACGTCATGTCGTGTTCTTCGTTGTTCTGTCGTCCTTCAGTCGTCTCGTGTTCGGTTTGCTGCTCGGGGCGCACACTTCTCTTCCGCGCTGCACACACAGACATCAGGCTACATTCGTATTGAATCTAAGGAACGGATGCACGTCTCATGTTTTCGACTCCCCCTCCTTGCAGGCACGCGGCGGCGTGACAGAGGCCTCGACTCGACCGTAGACCAAAAACGCTCGTCATCGAGCCCCCTGCACGTGCACGCGCGCACGACGATGCGGACGACGAGGGCGGTCGCAGGCTGTGGTACGGGTCGCACGGGCGTATTGCTCTTGCTCGTTTGCCTCTGGGTGGGGTGGCTTCCCTACTGTCTTGTCCGTGGCTTCGCCTTGCCTCAGGGCCCTGGACGACTGAGTCGCTGCAGCCGCTGGCCACTGCGGCCGCTGCCGCTGCCAAGTCGCCCCTACCAGCCCCTTTCGTTCGTAGGCGCCAGCCTCGTGGCGGGCTCGGACAAGGTTGAGGGAACGAGCGGGGAGGATGGCCGGGCGGTCGGGGGAGACACGGTGAGGGTGCGTGTTTGAAGATAGATGCGTTCGCTTTTCCTCCTCCCGTGTTCCTTCCCGCCTGCCTTCTCGCTCACCACCGTAGACACGCCAATACACGCAGCAGGGGGCGGCGGGGGGGCAGAGGCAGGGGCTAGGAAAGGGCATCCGCAGCCTGGAGCTGATGCTCCTCCTGGACCGGATCGACATAAAGCTCGAAAAGACCAACGACTTGGTCAAGGCAGAGGTGGGTGCCGCTGAGGCGAGGATGGGGACGAGAGTCGATGATGCGGTGAGGTCTCTCAGGGCAGAGGTGGGTGCCGCTGAGGCGAGGATGGAGATGAAGATGGAGTCTTTGGGGACGAAGATCGGCGTCGCTGAGGAAAGGATGGGGACGAGGATGGATGCGTTGGAGACGAAGATGGGGACGAGGATGGATGCGTTGGAGACGAAGATGGGGATGAGGATGGATGCGTTGGATACGAGGATGGAGGCTGCGGAAGCCCAATTCAAGGGCATGATGGTGAAACAAGATGAGTTCACGAAGACGATCGTGAAGGCGCAAGCGGTGGGAACCGCGCTTGTATTAATTGGGGGGACTCTTGGGACGCTCATAACGAACGGCGCCCAGTTGAAGGCTTTCTGGGACTCCCTCTAGGGCCTTAGAAGCAGCGGGTCAGGGTTGAAGAGGCCTGCGGATAGATGGACAGGAGATCGAATGCCGAGTCGAGTTTCGAGTCGGTTGTCGAGTGCAGTGAGTAAAGACGGTGGGCAAGCGGCATGCACCGGGGCCGCCGTAGAAATGAAAGACTGTATATGGACGATACAACGTGTGGAAATAAGACAAATCACCGAACGATTTTGAGGACAAGTAAGGGATAGCATGTCCTATGTATGATTTCAAGAAAGAAAACTCATAGCTGTCCACCCGATTCCCAAATATCGTGACGCCCTTCTTACTACGTACAGAACCGATCTGCACACTCACAATGCTTTATTTTATGGCAACATTTCCATCACGATCCTCCCCACCACCACAGCCGCCCCCACTGAAATTCCACATACTCCCGCGGCGCTGCGGACTGCCCGTCACCTGCGTGCCCCCTAGCCTTCACACGCACCAACCCCCAATTTTCTTTCGTCTTTCCCCTTCCTCTCTCCCTCCCTCCCTATTTCTCTTACTGTCAGCGTTGAGTAGAGCACTAGCTTCAGATAGTTTAGAGGCTGAGGCAGGGAGGTCTCCACACGTTGACCATGTCTTGGAAAGAGGATGAAGGGAGAAAAAGAGCGAGGGAGGGGAGGAGAAGAGAAGAAGAAAAAGGGGGAATGAAGTAATGAGGACGTGTAGGAGTGGAAGGAATAGGCAGAGAAAATTATGAGTTGTCTTTCTCCTTTCATTTTCTCGCGTCTGTAGAGCCTGACTAGTATTTCTACCACCTCTCTGCCCCGCTCATTTCCCTCCATCCTTCCCTTCTTTCCTCCTTTCCTCCCTCCCTCTACACTCACACTTACCGTACATCGGGGTCCAGGTCTGAATAAGGACATCTCGAGATTAAAAATTGGACCTAACGATGGAGGAGAAAAGGCAGGGAAGGAGACACCACGATGAAAAAAAGTTTGGAAAGAGGTAGACACCAACATGAGAAAAGGCAAGCAAGGAAACAGATATCAAGATAATAGAGGAGAGGAGAGACGGGAAAAAGCAGACGCCAAAACAAAGTGAGGTCCATCCGATCCGCGAAATAGATCAGCACAAGCAAGGAGAGACGCAAGGAGGAAAAGGAGGCAGGGCTGGGAAAGAAAATCGAGGGAAATGTTAAAAGGAAAAAGGAGTAGAGACGGATTGGAGTGGACAAGGGGAAAATCAACGGCTGAGAGAGACAAAGACACCTTCTTTCCCTTCCTCCTTTCCTCCTTCCCTACCTTTCAGACCCTTGGAGTCATTGCTCGACTTGACCTCCCCGACCTCTCCCCTGTCCGCCCTCCCCCCCATCAGAAGATTACTCGGAGCTCCAAACCATGCCCGAGAACGTGGAGGTAGTTGAGAGTAGAGCAGGAGTGAAGGAGAAGAGAACGACGTCCCTCGCCACCCCTGAGCCAAAGCGTAAGAGTGGCCCTAACCTGAAACTAATGACCAAGTCCCAACTCCGAGCACCTAGGTACTTTTCCCATCATAGCCTCCGCAGCCGCCTGTTCGTCTGTTCGTCGGAGACCTAAAAACAGACAACCCGTTGACATTTTTGCGACAGGAAGCTTTGAAGATGGGCATTTTGTCCACGTACATCAAGTTCTTGGAAGGGAATATGTGTACGAGAGCGTTTGTTTGTATAATGCGGCAAGAGTTTGTCGGAAGAAGCCATCAGTCTGATGACGTTGCCGTCCATCTCGACTTTCATCATACCTGCATGTTGTCGTTGGCACCCGTATCTCTTTACCGGGGTAGATTGACCTCTGTTTGCTTCCTTTCCCGTCGGCATATTTCAATATACGTTAGACAAGGTGCTCAAGAGGCTGGACATCGAAAGGAGGAATGGCGCCGCTAGGCTCTCCCCTTGCTTGTTCTTTTATGGCGCTGGCCACCTTCCTTCCGACTTTTGTTTTTGGTTTTTGGCAGTCATCCTTTCCACCACATCGCGCATTAGTAAGACAAAAAGCATCACCATACAACTCACCTTTCCCTCCTCCACCTGGTGGACGCCGCCGGGGGAGCAAATGGATCGATCCTGAGCTCATCAAACAAAAAGAACTAGAAAAGCGCCAAAGTAAGCAACAGAGAGGTGGTGCTTTCACATCGAAGCAGGGGTTGAGCAGCAGGGATAAAAGTAAACATATGATGAGACAAGCGCGGGCTCAATTAAAGGTTGAAGTGGATACCCTTATTGGGCGACTTACTGGCATCTATGCACAAGTGAAAGATCAGAGCAACAAGATCGTTACTTTTGGCGTGGCAGAGTTCAACCCTAAAGTCGCCTCGTTGACCGCAGAAATTGGGGCCAAACTGGAAAGTCTTCTGCAGCAATTGGAAGAGCTCAGAGGGTCGTTAAAGGAAGGGGAAGAAGATGCGGGCGTTGCTGGGGGAGTGGATACAGGCAGTCGGAGGGAGTCGGACTTGTCCCTGGAGACTTCTACTCTGAAGTCCTTAAGCAATGATCTGGAAAGCTTGTTGCAGCTGATCGAGTCTCGAGAGCGGGAGGTGGACGTATTGCTCCGGTCTTTAGGCATGGAGGAGGAAGGGGAACAAGGGAAGGATTGATAATTGTTTGACCGCACTGGGCCAGGTGAAGAAAGGGAGAAGGGAGCTGCATATAATCAAAGATCCTTGCGCAAATATATTTAATTTTGTTTAGCTCTTTCAAATACTTTGGATAGGAAGGCACGGAAATGGAAAGAATGATGGACAGCAGCGAGACATTCTGAAGTCAGGGTGGCTCGTTTTGTGCCAGGAGCAAGCGCCACAGAGGGACGGCTGGAGAAATCTTTAAAAGGGAAGGAAGACATGTGTACAATGAAATAATGTGAACGTAGGTCGCTAGTGTTTAGACGAGAAGAACTTAAGACTGCTAGACGGCGAGAAAGCTTGCTCGGAGGCACGCACTTCAAGCAGCGGCCTCGCGGTCTGACTGTTTCTTGTCGTCGTCTTTTTTTCTTCCAAGAAAAAGACAGACGCTATTTTGACTTTTTCCCGAGTATACTTAGATTGAAACGAACACAAACGGTTTTATGGAGAGCAGGACAACTGCAGCACCTCCGCCCTCCTCCTGCTTTCCACCTGAGATCCAGACATTCAAACATCCCCAAAAGCGTAGGCTGCGCGCATCTGCCAGGAAGCCATCACCCCCAAATGCCCGCTCCCGCTCGAATTATACCGAGCAATCGACAGGAGGCGGGTCTCGGCATGCAGCACCGGCGGAGCTGGAAGCAGCTGACGCCCGCCCTCCCCCTCTCCCTCTGCCTCCTGCACGTCGCCCCACACACAGGGGGGAGTGCTGGCGATAAGCCCAGTCGCCGGGTCGTAAATAGGTTCGTTGCGACAGATCAGAGCGCCTGTATCGGCATTGATCAGCTCCAGCGACAGCCCCCCGACGTGCACGTGCCCCGCCGCGTACACGAGCTTGAACAGGCCCCCCGCCTCCCTAAGGGCTTTCAGGTCCGCGCAGTCCTTATCAGTCGAGAAGGCGCAATCGCTAAAGAGCTCGCGGGCAACGTTGAGACTCGTAAGCACGTGTACGCACTGGGAGGAATCGAGGGTGGTGCGAGGGTCGCAGGGGGGGACGTCGTACTCGCCCGCCCACTGCTCCGTCTGGAGGTAGACTTTGAACAGGTGAGCATGCGAGGCGCGAATCGGTGGTGAAGGCTCTGGTTCTTCGTACGTCTCATATACAGGCATCTTGCTGTCTTTGACAGCAGCAAGCCTCCGAACTCCCTCCACTCTGTCGTCGGTAATTTCTCCTTCGGGCGGCTCCCCCTTTTCCTCCCTCCCCACCGTTACTTTCCCTTTCTCATGCCCAGATACAACCGCTCTCCCCCCCTCCTGAACCATTCTCGGCCCTTTGCCCACAATGCCCTCCACTGCGTCCCCCCGCCCTTGCCCGGCCCCCTCCTCGCGGTACTCCTCGTACCAGAAGCGCGCCTTCAGTAGGTAGGTGTCCTCCTCCACTGGCTGCAGCTGCTCCCTGTCCAGCAAGACCATGCCAGGCTCACAGCAGCGGAGGCCACCTTGGTAGGTGGCAAGGGAGCAGACGGGATTGCTCTGGGCCAGCACCTCACCTTGACAGTGGACCGGGTATGGGGGCTTCCCATCCACCAAATTCGCCCTCAGGTCGAAGGTCCGCCTGTTGGAGCAGGGGCATTCGATCAGTCCGTTCCATGAGTCCCGGGTGGGGTCGGCGCGGGACGAGGCAGGGACGAGGGAGCGAGGTATAGAGGCCCTGGTATTGATAAAATGAAGCTGAATTGGCCAGAAATAGGCGGGGGAGGCAATCAGTTGGGCATAGCCGGGTGGAAAACCTCGGTAGGTTTCCTTATATTCCCCCCCATTGGCCTCACAGAAAACTTGAAGGAGAGGGATGGTCCCTCGTAAGGCAGAGATGGCTCTGGAGACATTCCGTAGAGGAGGAGCTGAAGCCGAGGTCTTGGGGCTCAGACGGACGCCAAGATCAGGTTGGAGCACGGCGCTCTCCTGGGTGCGCCTGACGCCACCGAAGGTTCCCTGGTCGTGGCTGCTCGTTGACGCCTTGAGGTCAGCGTCTGCGATATCTTTTCGAAAACTACCATCTCGCACGCGGCCCTTACCGCTGTGGGGCAAAAGCAGGCCATGCGTTGCATTTCCTTCCCGACTACCGGTGCTAATTGCTTCCTGCTGCTCAACTTGCTCTTCATCACTTGGAGACGCAGAGGGGGATATGTACCAGGCGGAGCGCAGCCCAAGTATATAATGATGATTGTAAAAATCTGCCCTGGGCACGCTTCGCTCTAGGCCTGTGTTAGAGTCGACTTGGACGACGTCGACCTCCAGACCTGTTACCGCCATGACCGACCCGTTGAAGCGAGCGGCAATGTAAGCAGGCAAGGGAATCGGCGCTTGCCTCTCGTTGCAGGCCTCTCCATACTTGGTAGTCATAGGTTGTGAGTACACCACGAAGGAGTCGCCCCGAAAGAAGGGCGCACGTCCAGGGGCGTTCGCCACGGTGTATGAAGAGGGCCAGGCTTGGGGCGACGGAGAGTCGAGCGTTGCAGCCAAGGTCAATCTTATGCGCCAGATGCCGCTAAATATGAGGACGACTGCTTTTTCAAGCCAATTTGAAGCCATTATATTTTCCCAACTGTTCTTTTAAACGAGAAAACAAGGGAAAAAGCTTCCAGGAAAATTGGGAAGAGGAGGTCACTACACCACTTATGAATCGAGGGCTTCGCATTATACGTACAGAAATGTGAGTGGCATCTTACATGCCAGACATCACACTTTGTCCTGTGTATATTTTGCACGTGAAGTACGGAACGGTACGTGATTCTTTAATGTGGGTGAGGCAACCTCTGAGTTTTGTGAAAGCGCAGTGTAGCACTTGAAGTAACGAGCGGCGGCGCCCTGTCCCTACCCCCCAAGGCGCTAGCATTAAACAGAAAAGAAGCACCAGTGGGCGCAAATCTATCCCGTATGGATTCCACGGTATGATTTTCAGTCTTGACTACGAAAGCATGTCCGTTCGATCCCTTTTGCCTGTGTGAAGATGTCCCTATCAACTAATGCGTGTCGAAGTGTTTGGTTCTACCAACGCTTCCCTCCGCATGAGAAAGCCCGCCATTACCTCAAAGCCTTGACAAGTGGACATTCAGTTGCATGTTAAGAGACAACACCTCTGTCCAGGAATAAGTTTATCGGGCGATATCATTTGACTGGGACATTGATAGGGTTATAGAGTGAAGGAATTGAACATAGCCCATCGCATGATTTCGTCATGTTGTTGCTCATACACATGCTACTGGATCGACACGCCTGCGCAGCTTGAGCGGTCTCCTTAAGATTGTAGGCTGCTTCACGTGAGCAAGCTGATTTTCTTGTCAAATCTTCGTACCTGCTATGACGCCATCGCTGGATTCTTTCTATTGTTAGATTTAAAAGCAAAGATTGCGAGACTATTTTCAAGGACCCTTGCCGACGTCCTTCCCAAATCCGATGGGTTCCAGATCGCTTGTTGCATTTCTCAATGCCTCAAAAATCAAATGAATTTACTATTTGTTCTATCGCAGCTGGAAAGATAGACTTCTATCCCATATTTGTAACAGCAAAGTAAGTGACAGATTCTTTCATACCTTTTGCCTGTCCAAGAGTTTCTTGATTGTCCATTTCGTCATTTCGTCCTTCGTTTTCCCGAATCTGCTGCTTTCAATGTCGAACTGCATTTATCGAATCCTTCTCTTATTATTCAACCTCCATAGCTGATATATTTGCGAAAGAAACTTGACAGAGGCACATATGTAGACACGCACTACCTGAGTTGTAATCCCTCAGTACTTGGGGTCATTCCAAGGAGAGTCCCTGGCGAAGCAAAACTGCACGACATTGACCAGTACACCGTGCTCCCATTGGCCTCGGAGCACATCTCCTCCCTTCCCTCCTCCTCTCCCTTCTCGTCCTTCCCCAGCGTTGCTTGCGGAGGCACGTGGGGTCGTGGTCTTCCTCTTGTTTGGCAAGGCGATGTTAATGAATGGTTTCGACGTAAAGCTCTTCTGTTCTTTGATCCTGCCTGAAATGATGGGAGAAGAAAGGCGAATGATTGGTGTGTGACAGAGCTTCAGCAGGCAGCATCTGAGGAAGCCGCCAACTGTCGCTTGATGGGACGGGCAGCGAATCGGGGGAGCGATGCCACTTAAAATGGGACGCGTGCATACGGAAATTCGGCCCTCCACCCGAAGCCATACCTCTCTCCGTGCACCGGCTCCGCAATCGCGCAACAGGCATTTCTCCGACATCCACGAATTAAGTCAAGAATGCAACTCACCACGCAAAGAATTCAGTCATGTAAGAGCCATAACCCTTGACGTGCTGTCTGCGTGCGTTGGCCTTGTGATGATGAACCCGCAGAGGCGAGCACAGAAAATCGCTCCTTATCCGTTGAATGACAACTGGACGAGAGAGATAGTGTGAGCCTTACATTTTGATGGTCGCACGATGCAGGAGAACCACTCTCCTGGCCTGCCCAGTGTGGCACTTCCTGTCCTCTGGGCCGTAAACCTATCGTATTTCAGCAGATTTTATCGCACTTCCTCTCGGTCCCTATCGACTCGGACTCCCGCAACTCTCGATCTATTGCACCTCGCCCCCACTAGACGGTCTCACCACACATTTTCCACCTTCCCTCACTGCCACCCGATGGATGTTTAACGAACTCGACGGGTCTCCCTCGACTTCTTTCTCCCTCCCTCCCTCCCTCCCTCACTTGCCCTCCAACATCCTCTACAGACTCCAATCCTTCCTTTCTCTGACTACCACTTCCGGGAGCTTTTCTCTTCCATCCTGCTTCAAGCCGAATGTCTCTCCCCTTCCTTTTTCCCTCCCTCCCCAGCTTCTCTCCGCTGCCTCCAGTCTCCTCCTTCGCCTTTCTTTCTTCATTCATAAGCCGTGCTTAGTGCTCGATTCTCTTTGAGTTGATAAAATAGTGTAATTGCATGATTTTCAAAACCCACTCCATTTTTCCGCCAGATCGCTTAGCTTCACGTAAGATATGGGACCGCACGATGGCGTTCTGTTCCTATGGTCCTGAGGATTGAGCCACCACACATTGTGCCATCTATTGCTCAGCATGGCCCCCACTTTGCCAAAACCTGATTTCTGGGACAACACGAAGTAGTCCATCTCCGCAAAGCTGAGCATGTCGGCAGCGGCCTTTACCAAGGTATCTGCCCTTTCATTATCAAGATTGGGGTTTCCCCCATTTATAGATGTAACGACGTGTTTGTTCGGTGTCGTGTCCGTGACTAGGACATCTCGACCGAACTCTTCCAGAGCTAGCTGTTTGAGTCGATGCGAGTCAGAGAGAAGATACCAAATTATGCGTGTGGTGGGAGCCGTTCTTCTGTGTTCTTGGATCTGCAAGGCGCAGTCAAAAAAAGCTTATAGTCCTGAAGCCGAATATCTTCTGGCTTCGCGGATGCATTATACACAGTGTCGCCAACACGTATCTGAATACCAATACGCAGCAATCTTGGAGCCTGGAGAAGGCTTCGCTCGCTTTGCAGGCTATATTGAGTATCTTGGGAAGCATTGAACTGCATCTCTGCCAGCTGTGTCTCTGATGCTTGAGTTGTGACATTGTTAAGGTTAAATAGAAAACGGAACGCGCATGAAAATGCAGTATCTGGCCGAAGTCCTGCATCAGAAAGCTCTTGAATGTGATGCGGATTGTCAAAAATTCCGTAAGTAGCGCCCCGGTTGGCTGCAACAAAGAGCACCGACTTGTTCCCGCCACCTTCAGGAATTGTGTTCAGGTCGGCCGAGGAATAAAAATTGTATGCACCATTCCAGATATTTACCAGAAACAAGCTCCCATAATCACTTATGTTGGGAAGTAAAGCATGAGTGGGGGGGTACTCCCTTTTTTCTTTGAACTTTGCATAGAGATGCTCTGTGAGGACCTCAGGGTCACCCGCAGGCCTTGTCCAATTGATGAAGGGGGCGTCGAAAGCTGTCTCCAACGGTGAAATTTGCTGATATCCAGCGGTTATCTGGAATGCTCTTCCCGTGAGAAGTGCCCAAAAGAACAATGTTATGATCCCAAACAACTGGTCCGCCAAGCCTGATTCGGGCAGCACGGCGATCAGATAGCGCGGAGGCCGTTTACCTGATAGGATCTCACGATGCAGTTTCATGTACTCTTCTTGCCAATAACCACACTCGTGAAATGCTTCGGGTCGTTGATATCCTGTGTACGAGTGGGGGGAGCGCCCCCCATGTCCACTTGAAGTTACATATGCTGGATTAAAGGAGTCGAAGTTCCATGTATGTCGCTGCCTTCCAGCACCGCAATTAAAGCTCCAAATGCATTTATTTGACATGGGAGTGCCACCAGTAGCCTTCTCCCATGTGTATGACAAAAGATATAGCCACCAACAAAATATCGAAAGGGTAAGCAGCGTTCTTATTCTTACTCTCGACAAAAGCGACCTCTTCACTTGGGAAAACCGCGTTGCGAGTGATGTCGGGAGGCTTGGCATGAGACGTCGGCAATGTGTATGAAATCTATCTGCTAATGCTAGTGATCCCCTAGTTTTCGTGGCAAAAGTTAAGAAAGTTATTAGATTATGCGTGAATACTGCGATGTTTAATAGGCAAGAGTGTCAAGAGCGTAGCAGGACTCAAGACGCTTCCATTCTCGATAAAGCTATGAGTGTTTGAGAATTATCTTGGTCTGTTCCACCCTATATTTTCTCGTAGAGAGTCGATTTTAAAAAGCATATGCGTGATTGAGATGAGCCGCCGTGCTCTAATGCAGGACTAGACTTCACATGATGGTTGACTGATGTTTTTGACCTGTTCATTGCTCGGAACAAGACGTTTGAAGGGATTTCATCAAATTTACGGACCATGAACACCATGGTTATCTACGCGACATATCAGGGACATGTCATGACCATCTGCTTGATAAATTAGTCCAATGAAAAAAGAATTACCGACAAATACAATTCTGTCTCCTCAGCTCTACCTTGTACTACTTACATCCTTATGTGTCATTAACAGTTTGCCATGTTTAGTCGCTACCCATGATCGGGATCGATGAGCAGTTGTTTTACAGATGTCACGGCGCTGCTGTAAGTCATACGCTTCATCTTAATCTCCCACACTATTTTTTAAAATAATAAATACTCGCACGCGAGTCGGCGCGGTCGCGTTGTTCTTGCAACACAAAGAATATTAATTATTATTTCGGAATTATGGACCGCCTCAGCTTGAGCCCTCCTGAAACGGCTACGGGGGCCGGCGGAACGGCCCAGCCGCCGACACGAAGGGAGTCACCCCATCTAATATTGGTCATTTATGCGAACGGCCAATGGACTGCTTATCAGTCATGACTCTTGCATAAAAGTGCATCCGCTCCACAGGACCGCGCCTGTCCGAATTGAGGGTGTTCAAAACGAAGGGGGGACTACGGGCGCTCCCTCGCAGGCTTATGGGCGGAGCCCTAGGCAGAAACGCATCTTAGAGTGTCAAAAACGCATTTTCCAATCACAAATTGGGAGCCCACATATTTTGTCAGGTCAACCTTACCAGCTACAGTGTCATTCGTGTGCTGAATCTCAACAGCGATTGACGACCCTCATTGGAGAACCCTAGTAGGGGTTACGACCCTGACCCGACACGCGATATCATACGGATCCAATATAATTACTTCGGGGAGTGAATATTTAAAGATAAATCGTAACCCTAACCCGTAGTTTAGAGCATCGGCCTTTGAAATCAGTTCCACTTTTGTGCTAATAGAAACAATTCTAGGGGATGCAAGGGCCATAGAATGCTCCATATATATTCTTAAAGCCAAATTACCAAGGACTAACGGGAATGCGCGAGAGTGAGTGCTCTACTGAGATGGCGGAGTGGGAGTGCACACTTCTCTATGATACGGCCATTGGCTGAGGTTCACGACATTGTTAAGAGTGAGCATGGATTCCATCTCGGCACCTTCAAGTGTAACAGCATCGGAGTAATGGTATTATTGAGGTTTTGCGTGGGTGTGAAGTGGTTGGGGGTGGCATCTCGTATCGAGTGAACAGGGGGTTGTCGACAAGTTGCAATGGTCGAAGGCACATGGCTGATAGTAGCTCAGTATACATCTTACATAGATAAAAGTATAGCACGAATTTATGTCCATACTTTGAGTATTTCGGATGTGGGCCGCACAGGAGCGATGTAAAAGGGTAAAAAGAGAGAAAGCGAAACTCGAAGGCCAAAGAACAACATAACACGCCTGTGCAGCTTGAGCGGTCTCCCTGGTACTGTAGGCTGATTTATGTGGGCAAGCCGATTTCCTTGTCAGAAACATTTGGTATCTGCTACGTATCGTTGGGTCCTGAAAATTTTTAGACTTGTGACAAAGGAGTACGAGACTGCTTGTTGGACTCTCTCGAAGTCTTTCTCATGTCCAATGACATTCCCAGGTCTATTGCACTTCTTACTGCCTCAAACATCGAGTTTCATTCTTCGTTCTATCGCAGCTGGAAAGATAGACTTCTATCCCATATTTGTAACAGCATATTAAGTGACAGACTCTCTCAAACCTTTCGCCTGTCCAAGAGTTTCTTGATTGTCCATTTCGTCATTTCGTCCTTCGTTTTCCCGAATCTGCTGCTTTCAATGTCGAACTGCATTTATCGAATCCTTCCCTTACATCTCAACCTCCATCGCTGATATATTTGCGAAAGGAAATTGACAGAGGCACATATGTAGACACGCACTACCTCAAGTTTAATCCCTCAGTACTTGGGGTCATTCCAAGGAGAGTCCCTGGCGAAGCAAAACTGCACGACATTGACCAGTACACCGTGCTCCCATTGGCCTCGGAGCACATCTCCTCCCTCCTCCTCTCCCCTCTCGTCCTTCCCCAGCGTCATGACCCCTCCGCCATGCCTCCTCCCTTCCCTCCACCCGCCCACGTAAGTCTTTCCGTCCTGGCGGCAGACAAAGCGTCCCTGCCCGTGCCGCCGGTCGTTCAACCACTCGCCCTCATAGACGTCTCCGTTCATATAAGCCAGCACACCGTGCCCGCAGGCGAAGTCCTTTCGCCACTCCCCCTTAAACACGTCGCCGTTCACATAATGCAGTGCCCCTAGCCCCTCCTTCTTTCCCTCCCTCCACTCCCCTACATATTTGTCCCCCCCTGCGTAGGTGAGAGTTCCCTTTCCATGGGCCGTGTCCTGCTTCCAAGAACCTTCATACTTCTCCCCATTTCGGTAGCAGAGGATGCCATGCCTGTCCATGGTAGGCGTTGAAAAAAGAATAGGGCAAGTGTGAAGGTCTGCGACAACACCGTGCGTTCGAGCCCCCGCCGCCCCACGCAATAGCCCCGTCTTTCCCGCCCAGTCGCTTACCCCTGCTTCATATCCTCCACAAAGTCCCCCTCGTATCGGTCGTGGTTAGGATAGGTGTAAGCCCCCTGGCCGTGCATCTTGCTCTCCTGCCATTGCCCCTCGTACACAGAGCCGTCCGAGTACCAGTACTTGCCTTTGCCCTGCATTTTGTCTGGGAGGGAGGGGCGAAAAAAGGGGGGAGAGGTGGCTTAGCGCAAGGCCGCCAAGACCCAGGCCTCGAGGGTCTCAACCCCTTGGAAACCGGCGTAGTTCTCACCTTCCTCCCACTCTCCCTCGTACTTCTCCTTCGTAGCCCCGTCTTCGGAGAGATAGAGCATAACACCCTGCCCGTGCCGCTTGTCTGGAAATAATGAGGGGCCAAGAGAGGGGAAAAGATGAGGAAAGGGCGAGAGACAAGAGGTTTGAATAGCTTAGGAAGTCAGGAGGAGGCCTATATGCGGGAGAGTGACAGATCCCTAACTTACCACACATCCATCCCCCCTCGTACGTGTCCCCGTCAACGCAGGTATACACGCCGACGCCTGTGATGATGATCATGGCCAAATTGTGAAGATCGAGCGCGTGTAGGTGAGCCTGTCCAGAGTATCTCTCGTGGCGTGGCCAAAGCCATCTTGAGACGATCCTCAGTGCCTCTGGACCGCATGCCATAACCATGTCTTTCTTTCATAAGTGAGCAGAAGCCTAAAGTACACATAGTATTTCTCATCGTATCAATCTCCTTTCCCCTCCCACCAATTTCCCCCCTTTTCACGTACCATTCATCTTCCCGTCCTGCCACTCGCCCGTGTATCTGTCCCCGTTGGCGATGAAAAGCGTACCCCTCCCGTTGATCACGCCCTGCGTCCACTCGCCGCTGCAGGCCAAAATGTGGGGGGAAAAGCACGTCAACAACACAAGCGCTACTCCGAGTACCAGATCGGGTTCGAGGCTTATCAAGGTAACCAATTTTTCCATACGTTACGTTCTTATCATCCTCCACCCCGACCCTCTCACCTGTACTTATTCCCATTCGCAAAGCGGGACTCGCCTTTGCCGTGGATCTTGTCATTGTCCCATTCTCCTGAGTTGATGTGGAGTAGGTAGAATCATACGGTCAATGTAGGAGAGGGCATGTCGGCGGTCACAGAGGAAAGGGGTGCTGAAAGAGCTCTGACCCATTCAGGCTGCCCACGCACCTGTGTAGACACTCCCGTCTGCATACGTGTAGGTGCCCTGTCCGTGGCGCTTCCCGTGCACCCAGTCCTGGTGAAGGATGTGCAACTCTCAGCAACGAGTCGTGCCTGCTTTTTCCGACACCGGCAGCTTGCAAATGTCCTCTGCTAATCCTGGACGACCCTCCCCAGTTTTCCATCCACGCTCACTCTATGCACTCGATGCACTTGGGCGCCAAGTGCATCTCATGCCCCTCAACCTCCGAGGTCCCCCCCTCTCACCCACCCCTTCGAAGCGCTCGCCATTCGCGTACTCGGCCTCGCCCCGGCCATGGAGCGTTCCGTCCAAGATATTACCTCTGCATGCATGTACGCGAGAGAGAAAGAGGAATTTGAGGATTTTGGTGATATTTCTAGGTACATAATCAGCACAACTTTGCTTCTTAGTGTTCAAAGACGGACGAGTTTTAGTCTGTAGCGACCACGCCGTGACATGCCACTCCGGGTGCGGTGCTCTTGTCGTGACCTATTTCACAATTCCCAGTTCCCGATCTATTTCTTTGAGTCAATTGAAAGCCTTGTCCTGATAATGACAGGAATTTTCGATGGTGCTGCCCGTACTTCCTTACCACTCTTCAAGTACCCACCTGTACGATGTGATCATCATGGCTAATCGACCCCTGCTGCTAGCTCTGCTGAAAGCAACTCGCCGTCTCTCGAAAAGTATGCAACGCTGCCAATACCGTCGGAAGTATATACGATTCAAGCCTGCATGTCGGTAGGTGATTTTAACGCTGTCAGGGCTGGCTTGTCAAAGCAAGTTTAGTCCCGAGTGTCGCTGAAAGTGCTTCAAAGAAGAGGCGAGCGAGGCAGGCCTGCCCGTGACTACGGAAATTGAATGTAATATACACCCATCTCGCGCACGATGGCATTAAAATCATGTCTGCGTAAAGACCCTTGATCAGATATCTGTTTGTCGTCTTTTGGATGTTGTTACGCGAAAAAGAGACGCGCCCATGGAGCGCGAGGCAGCGGCTCGGATCGATCCCTTTCCCATGGAAGAGGAGCAACCACCTTGCAATTTTGCCCCCGATTGAGTCGTGCCGTCATTAAAAAGTGCTATGTGTAAACTTTGTAAAGTTTGAGAGTAATTAAATGCCTGCGCGCCGTGTTGGCAGGTTTGCAAAGCCTCTTAAATTTTGTGGTCGGACTAGGCCACCTTACATCCCGCTTGGTCACCTCCTGACTTCCTCAATAATTCATTTTCAACCAGATCCCTCAACCGCGAGCCCAAGCCTACGATGTGGCCTCTTTTATCTGTCTTCGTCCTCCTTTCTCTCATCGGGGCCTCCGGGCTTTCCGCCAGGGGCGGTACACAGCTCAGGGAATCATCCCCCCTCCAAAATCCTTTTCAATTGCTCGCCCCCGCGGATGCCTCACGCACCAGCCTGGTGATCATGGAGAAGGGCATCCAGGTGCTTGAGTCACTCGAGGGCCCCGTCGCGGTAGTTGCTGTGGTGGGGCCGTACCATACGGGCAAGAGTTTTTTGCTGAACAACCTGGTTCGAGGCCTGAAAGCGCGGCGCGCGTCCGAGACCGACACAGGGGACAAGGTAGCCGAAAGCGAGGAATCATGCCTTAATTCCGACAATACGACGACATTCGGAGTATTTGAGGTGGGAAAATCCGTGGATCCGTCCACAGCGGGGGTATGGGCCTACCATCAGCGCGTGCGCCTTCCGGCCCAGGAGGCTACCCCCTCCGCCGCCCCCCGGAAGGAGGAGGAGATCGATCTGCTCCTTCTCGACACGGAGGGCTTTGCTGTCGCGAACGTGAGTGAGGCCTACGATGCCCAGATCTTCGCCGCCGCCACCGTGCTGAGCAGTGTCTTGGTTTACAACTCTATGCACCTGATCGACGCCAAGGAGCTCGAGTATCTGGACCTGCTGGCGCACAACACCCAGCTCTTCGCCCTCAAGGCCGCCACCCACTCCCACACACAGGCCTCAGAGGTTGCCGTTCTCGGCCCCTCTCCCTCCTTCGGACTCCAAGACGTCTTCCGGCTTCCCCCCCTTCTCTGGTCCGTCCAGGCCTTCACGGTCGACCTCCAGGGCGAGAGCTGCACCTCCTGGCTCACGCGCCTCATCAAAAGCACCGTCCTCAACGGGCACCAACGCCGCTCCCACCTTGCCGACCCCGCGGAGCAGCGCCTGGGCTTGGACGGACTCTTCCCCTCTGTGGAGTGCCAGACTCTCTTCCTCCCGGCCACCTCCCGCCCCTCCCTCCACCGCCTCGCCGCCCTCCCGCCCTCCCAGCTCTCCCCTGACTTCCTCGCGGACGTGGACAGCCTCCTTACCCGCGTCCTCGCCTCTCTCCAACCCAAGACGCACCGAAGCTCCGAAGCCCAGGAGGGCGACCCCGCGCCCCTCCCTCTCTCCGGGGCGGGGCTGGCCGCTCTGCTTCACCTCGTCGTCGACGGCTTGAATCAGGGCCAGCTCTGGAGCATTCCCTCCCGCTGGTCCTCCTTCTCCTCCCACCTTCGCCTCTCCTCCGTCCGCGCCGCCGTCTCCCATTTCGAAAGTGAAGTCACCTTGAGCTTCCGGAACGCCACCCCACCCTTGCCCGCCCCGGAGATGGCAAGCCTGGTCCGCCGGGTGCGCAGAGAAGCCACAGAGCTCGTTCCCCGCCTCCTGGTGGGTTTGGAGCGAGGGAGCGTGCGCGAGGCCGTCCGGGAGGTGGAGGCCCACGTGCGGGAGCTGGCATACAAGCTGAGCCGGAGCAACGAGGGACAAGTCCGGGGATTCCTGAGGTCGACCCGCGAGGCCCTGCTCGCGGGCGATGCGGCGGACGCGGACACCTTCCAGAGCAACGGCCTCCCAGTGACCTCGCCCGCCCTCAAGGACTGGGGCAAGGCGAGGGAGGAGGCGCTGGGCGCCACCTTCCAGGCTCAAGCGGGGCCATACCGGGACGAAGGGAAGTTCGTGACCGAGGCGCGGGAGCTCCACGCCCAAAGCCGGCTTCACACGGAAAAGGTCCGAGAAGCGAATGCCGAGGCCCTCACACAGCTCCTGAGCAGTGCGGAAAGCGTCTGTCTGACCGCGTACGAGGCCTCCGTGGCGGCCGCCCTCAGTCCCGCCCTCCCCCCCGTCCTCCCGGCCGCCCTCGAGTCTTTCCACCTCCCCGCTCTGGCGAATGCCACGGGGGCGTGCCTGGAGGGGGGGGCCGCGGCGGCGTTCAGGGAGGAAACCAAGTTCAAGGCGACGGTCGCGAGCCTGTCCAAGGCCGCTGTGGCCCATTACCAGGGCCTGCGGGAAGCCAACAGCGCCCGCCTGGACGCGCACTGCCAAGCGGCCCGGGCGACTTTACTGGAGGAGGTACGGGCGGCGCTGGGCATGGGACAGGCTGGGGAAAAGGGGATCTGGAAAGGGAAAGGGAAGGGGAAGACGGGCAGCGCGGACCCCAGGACGGCCACGGACGAGGCGGCTCTGGAGGCAGCGGTGGATCGAGCGGACGCCCTGCAGAAAAGCTACCCGGACAAAGTGGAGCCGTTTGGGATGACTAGCGAGTGCCAAGTCCATGCGCGCGCGCTGGAGGAAGAGGTAGCAGGCCTGGTGGAGGAGGCGAGGGAAGAGGTGGCGGCTGCGCTGAAGGCTGCCCTGCAGGTGCCGCTGCAAGAGATCTGTAAGGTGGTGGTCGAGGCCAAGTGCCCGACGATTTACTCCGCCCGCGGCCTTCGCGCCACGGTGCAAGGCGAGTGCGGGAAATGGGTCAGGAGGCACGATGCCGTGGGGGCCGCGCTCTCGTCCCGCATGCTGAAGCGGGTCCTGCTCCGCTTCATCGATGAGGAGCTGGGGGAGTGCCACGCGCAGGTGAAAGAGAGAGAGGTCGAGTGGCGAAAGCGATGGGTGCGGTTGGGCATAACAGTTCTGGTTGTCGTCTCTGCTACGCTCGTTCTCATGCTTCTCGGAGCTATGGGCAAGCTTCCAGCGATGGTGATGGAGGAAGGGGAGGAAGGGGAACGTGACGGGGTGATGAGTATGGAGGGGGAGTACGAAAAAGAGGGATTGAGTGGCATGTTGGGCGTGAGTTCCCCCACCCTGGCTCGACGACGACGTCGCAGTAGTATTCTGGGATTGCTCTCTCCTTACAAAGGTAAGTAGGAGTGAAATATCCGTGGTCACTGTCAATATCTCGTCGAGAAAGAACAACGAGGAGCTGGCATCGGAAAGTCTGGGAAGAGTAATAAAAGCGCAGATTAAATTGAAATGAGGCGAAAAGTTGCATATATTGCTATTGTCATTGTGGCATCAAAACAGTTCGTTCGAGAAAAGGGGAGCACAATCGACTAGAAAAAAAGTGAGTTGTAAGGAGACCAGTGGAAAGCTTTAAGGAATCAAGGGGTGTGTGGTTCAGTGAGTCTGAGTGAAAAAAAATGCTTCTGTCCATTATTACGTCATGAAATACACTTAGTTTTCGCCCCTTCTTGCTTGTTCTGCCTTCGACTTACATTTCAACAAAGCTTATTAAAAAGAAAAACTGCAAGGGAAAAGATGGGAGCGTACCGTCGCATGCACAATTCACGCAATATTCGGCCTCTCTCCGAACAGTCCCACAAAGCCTATATATTTTCGGCAGATACATGATTTGTAATTCATATGCCGACTTATTGGTACATTGTAAATGTTGCGGCATTGGCCATTAGATTTGCGGCTCGAAAGGTGTGGAACGCCTGGGGGCCACGAGAAGGACTGTATGCCGCCATGTTTGATTAAAGCAATCGAGGCGTGTCCCATCATTTTCTTCTTTACGATGCGTCGCCTGCTCTTACCGGGTGCTTTTCTATCCATGCTCTATCACGGGCATTAATCACTAGATGAAAGACGCGATGTTTCATGTTCTCCTGCGGCTGAGTGCGAGAGCCGGGACTGGGACATGATTCCATCCCAGTGGACACGCTTTCCTCATTTCCTCCTATTTTTTCCTTCATACTATGTGCTTTACTCTGTAGGAACTCGCTTTGCTATTTTGGCGCTCCGGTCCTGAGTTCTTGTCGTGGAGATTCCTTCTAAAAGTACCTCCAATCATCATGGTAAACTTCCCCTTCACTTGTCACACGCTACCGTATATTCCCTCCAAACTTTGCTTAGAGACTTCAGTCTTTGCGTTTCTATTCTGCTACTCATATTTATGTTTATGTCAAAGCATTTCTGCTGCTATGATTTCTCATGTCGTTTTGTGGATGAACATTCCTTGTTGTCATTCAGTGGAGCGCACATGTGCCTGCACGCCCAAGTCTTGCCGCTGCTCTTCCAGTCCACCAGCACAGCTCTTTCCTAGGCCACATCCCTCTTTAAAACTTAGACGATGAAAGTCTACATGTGTTCTCTTTCCGACAAATAATTTCGCCCATGCTGTTTCGCTGTTATCTTCTCTTCCCCCGACCTTCTCATCCTCTTTCAGGATTTTCAAGGGCAAAAACTATCGGAGTATTTATATTACTACCTCATTGTACTCTGCGGCGCGGCTGGCTGGATTTACGGCTACATGCAACAGTCCTTTCTCCCGACGTTTTATGCATGGGCGGTAGGCCTGGCTCTCTCTTTGATCGTCTGCACGCCGGACTGGCCTTTTTACAATCGACACCCCGTAGCTTGGCTGAAAGAATTCCCACGCCTGTCTTCAGGGGGGGGGGATAAGAAAGATTGACTTCGGCAACGTACTAACAGGCGTAAAGAAACAACAGAAGACTGCTATGGCACGTCCTTACTGGCGAGCGGGACTGGAATTTTGTTTGTCTCTCTCTGCGGGTATGCACCGGTGCTGAAGAAATTTCATGGTATCCATATCCTGTCGAAGACACAAGTGAGTGTGTCGACGGAAAACGCGCTCATAACGATATTTGACATGCTGAAGTATCTGAGGAGGAATCATGCTCTCCATCGAATTCGTCAGTGAGGAGTACTGTGGATTCTACCTTTTCAGCCCAGTGAGCTCGCTTTTTTATCTCATTTCTTTTCGTTAGACAATGTATGCGATGAGCATTACGAGCGTGTACAATTTCTATAGTAGTGTGCACATGTTCGCGATTGCGTCGTACATGGGGCAACATCGAAAGACAGCTTACATTTTTCGAGCCTCCTGTTTTGGTGTTACAAATGAGTAAAGAGGAGGTGGGTGATTAAGCAATTTTTAAAAATCTGTGCGCGAGCAGGAATAAATTCTTGTAAGCGTCGATGCGCGCAACTGACCATTGTGTTGCAGCATCGTGCTGCAGCAATCTTTCTCCCCTTTCCTTCGAAGATGTCATTTTATGACCAAAAGTTACATTTTTAGATATTATAAAGTAGAAAGTTTAATCAATCTGTCATCTCCCATCGCGAGCTATATGCAGGCTTTTTCTTGCTGCTCTAGATCTCCACACAGGCCTCAACATAAAATCTCCTTCATGGTATCTGCTCGTGTCTGCCAGGGCGTGCATCTAAGAGCATCTGCTAGAAAATAGCCAGTGTATAATTGGCTTCTCGCATCACTATTATTTTATCCATGTTTGCCGCGAATAACGAGATTTAAAGCCATGCCTGGAATGCGGACAACGCGTATGTATCGCCGAGACACGTAAACAACTTCAACGCACAAAATAACGCGTTGGAGAGACGCGGTACTTCCTTACCATCGTATTCTTGTCTTATTTGAGCCTATTCCACAGTGATAACAGTATTCTTTCATTACACATATTGAAATTATAAATCTCCGGCTTTTATCGTTGAAGTTTTCAGTAGAATGATCTCAGAAGTGACGGAGTTTTCAAGAGATACTACCGCGATGTCTGAGGTACGTTTCTTCATGCCATGTTAGGGTTACCGCATTGAAACGTCTGATTATATTCACTCGGAGTGATGCCTCTTTATTGTGACAATTTCTTACCTTTGCATGATTATGGGCAGTACGGAAGTTTTGCGAAGAAAACCAGAGTCGGAGCTGCAACGGGCGGGCCTGTAGCAAAGTGTCCATCTATCCTGTCACTCGCTCTTCTCGTGGTCCTCACACTGGGATCATGTAATGCTTTGGTGTATAAAATCATGTACCAAGTCTATGGTTCTGATGGCGCGTTTTTTGTTTCGACGGGCGTCAACATTTTGTACATTATCTACGGCGGGCTTTTGCTGTACCCTCGGATGCTTTTCACTGATAGCATCACGCCCGCTATGAAAGCCCTGCCGAAGCGCCGATTCATAATAATGGGATTCCTCGACTGTTGCGGCACATTTCTCGCGGCGATGGGTGCCGTCTATACGCCAGGGAGTGTGCAAACCCTCCTGAACCAGACGCTCATCCCGACCACCATGATCGTCTCAGCCTGCTTCTTGAGGACACACTTCTCCAACGTCCAATTAGCAGGGGCGGCCCTGGTTCTGATGGGGGCCGCGGTCACTGTCCTGCCTGCCTTTGTCACGGCGGAGAGCGATAGCAACAATGGGCATGGAGCGAGCCCTTCTCAATCTCGGTGGTACGCGAACCTGGTCTTTTTCGCCAGCAACCTCCCAGTGGCGTGCTCCCAAGTGGTAGGGCTCCTGGGTTGGGATCTCACTTGCGTGTCACTTGCGTGGATATCGATGGGAATTTGTAACGAGGGGCGCGAGTGGATGCACCAAACTCGTCTCCATTTTCACCTCGTCTTTACCTTGATGGCCATGCACCTTTCATTAGCCGGGGAAGAGGAGCGAAAGCGCCGCGAAGCAACAATCTCTCACCCCCCTCCTTCTACTATCTTTTTTTTCGCACGCCTCCCCTAGTACAAGGAGAGGGCCTTCAAGCGGGACAGGGTTGATGTCCTGTACCTGACCCAATGGGTGTCTGTCTTCCAGTTCTTCTTCGGCCTGGCCCTTGCTCCTCTTCAAGCCCTCCCTGGCATCGGCAGCGCCCACGGCGTCCCTCTCTCCTCCATCCCCACCGCATTCCTCGAAAGCTGGGACTGCTTCCTGGAGAAACCCACCTCCGTGTGTCACGGTCAGTGGCCCGCCCCCTCCCTCCTCCTGCTCGCCTTCTGCGCAGTCAACCTTGTCTTCAACACGGGAGGACTCTACGTCTCTAAGCACGGCTCCGCTGTTCTCAACGTGATCACCTACGCGGTTCTTCTCCCCGTGACCACCCTCATCTTCTCTTTGCGGCCCCTCATGGGTGCCTTCACAGAGCCCCTGTCGGCGAGCACGGTGTTGGGCTTGCTCCTGGTGCTCCTGGGATTTTATCTCTATCAAGAGCCAATGCTATGGCTGGGGAGACGCGACCACGGAAAAGGCGTAGATGGGGGGGACGAAAGGGTAAGGTGCTCAGGGAAGGACTGGAAGAGGATGGAGGGGGAGCGGAGACGGTGGAGGAGGAGGAAGAGGAGGAGGAGGATGAGGAGGAGCAAGGCACTATGGGCATACACGTGCCTTCCTTTCAGGAGCGTGTGGTGGCAGGCTTGGGTCCAGCCATCTATCAGGCTCATACACAGGGGCATCCCTACCAGTTGGTGCCTCCAATGGTGAATGTAGGGGTCTCTGATGCTTCCATTTTTAATGGGGAGTGATGGGGAAGTTGTACAGAGCATGTAAAGCAACAGGACAGAAACGCAGCGTATACATCGCTATCACATTTTCTAAGACAATCTTATACGACATCTCATTTTGAAATTCGGCTGCGGGACCGGAGTTCTCTTATACCCATTTCTTTTGCTCATTGCCCTTTTCAAGTCTACCTTTTCCATCCATACATACCTCATCCAAAATCCTTTCATTTTTTCTTCACATGCTCTATCGTGCTGCACTTTTTCCAGCCTCCGGATGTTCTTTCAGCCATTTGGGGCTGTATGAGGCAGGTATTGTATCGATCAATGCAGCCATAATCAGATCGTTCTCGGTCAAACCTCCTACCGCGTGTGTGTACAAGACCACTTCTACTTCCCTGTAGCTCGTCAGGTGTAAGTCTGGGTGGTGGCCTTCGCACTCAGCGACAGCTCCTACTGCATCTATAAAAGCGAGGGCAGCGGCGAAATTTTTGGCCGTGAAAGAACGAGAGAGTCGCTTATGATCTTTACTTAGACGCCACAAAGGGAGTGAGGGGAGGACGGCTTGCACGCGCTCGATCGACAACGCTGGAAGTCCTCCTTCGCACGGAAGGCAATGCTTTTTTGCGTCACGAGTGCACGAGGGCGGGCTGACTTCAGGAGCAGATTCGCTCATGCTATTGCAATAAGAGGTAGATAGTGCAGCAGGGGAGAAGGACACTTGGAAAGCTGCGCTTACGGCAACAAGGACCACGCAAGGTGTTGACAGCAAAAGCTGACGCATGCACTGCCAATGCACTATGAATGAAAGGTGTGTTAGCCGGGAGAAAGGGCCGCCAAGCATTTGTCAAAGAGAAAGATAACCAGGCGTGCCGCACGGAGGCACCGTCATGATGCTAGCGAGACGATAACAGGGCTACTGCAGGAACATAAAAGAAGGCTGTACGTCCCCACGTATGCGTGAAAGGAAACATTGCCTTTCACGCTATTCGCACGCGCCTTTCGAGTATATAAGTTGAAACTCATCACAACTATGATCAATTCTGCTAGAAAACGCAGAAAGAAGTTGTTTGGGTTGTTTTGTGCGGTGACAGTCGCGTCTTCAACGCAAAGTGGGCTGCAGCTGCCTCCCTGCTTTTCTCAAGCATAATTCAATTTATGGAGACTAAGCTCCGTCGCCATCAACGCTCAGTGTGTAGCATTTGTATCTACAGATTCAAGATGATTGCATAAGCTGGATGTTTATGGTACCTAACAAGGAGCGGACGGGTGGACCATTTTACGTGAAGCTACCTGCCACGGCAACAACAGCACCGTCTGAAAGCTTTTTGAAAAGAGGTCTCATATATTTTGCAAGTAAGTCATTAACAAGGAATAAACCTCATCAAGAATTTTGGAAACCGAAAATTTAAGAGGTAGATGCATCACATGGGGAACAAGAGGTGCTATCTTCGGTTTCTTCACATCGTCGACACCTTCTCTCGACTCGGAGAGATCAAGTTGATGGCTTGATTTGTAGGCCATGACACTCACAGAATAGATGTAACCATACATCAAGTGGTGTGTTCGAGTCACAGAAGCCAAGCTCGCCGAGTATTTCAGATTAGAATTCTTTTTTACGGTGTGGCATCGCTTTCACAAGTCTAAGTCCTCTTTATACGCTCAGTGATTGACACTCGCGTTCAAACTACCTGTACATATCCATACACAGTTATACGTGTTTCCTGGTTCCATCTTATCACTAGAGATTGACTCATGCCCTCTTCGGTAAGGGACCTTGGAACGCCGAAGCAAAAGGAAGTTTATACCGACGTTCCTTCGCACTTCTTCTTTGGGCTCGGTCACCACACAGATCTAACACACGGCCAGGCAACTTTCTTTTTGCCTCAATTTCTAAAGTACTTCGTAGCCTCCACCCCCCTCAATGCATGAACACCGTGCTCGCTGAATGCTTCGCTCTAGCTGAGAAAAAAGGAAGGTTGATCGCCCAAAGACACCAAAATAGCACGACCTCCGTTCCAGCGTTTCTCCAACCTTGCCAAGAGGAAGCGCCCGGCACATCCTACATAGTCTCCGGCTCATTGCGACACCTGGAGCCGACGCTTGAAGGCTTGAAGGAGCTGGTCTTTACCGGCCGCATCCAATTTCCCTTGACCCACCAGCCACTCATTGTACTGTTCGACGCCAGAACGCATGGCATGAGAAAAACGTGAGTTGAGTCCATCCTTCTTAACATGCTTGCAAAAGACAGCTTCCCGTCTCCCCTCCAAAATGCCCCCTCCGTTTACCTGCAGAAGCTCCTTGCTCACGTGCTGGAGGACAGGCGCCTGCCCGTTGTGCCGCAACGTGAGCTCGCAGCGTGGAAGCCGCCAGGGCTCTCCATCCACCTGTACGCCCCCACAGAATATACCGCGTAAGTCAAGGCTTTATCACTACTTTCGATGCACACGATTGCTTAGCAGGTTCCACAGACTTTGATTCACAACACGCAATTGACGACCCTGCTCCTCTGTGCCCAACCTCTGCTCGTCCCGGCATGGTACGCACCTGCCCCGGCAAGAAGCTCTTTGTCCTGATCCGTACTTCCTTTGCTTGCGCCAGTCGAAGCGGTCGATCCAAACCAACCCGTATCCTTCCGAGGTGCAGCACGCCTGAAATGGCCACCACCTCCAAATACCCGTCGTCAAAGCGCGAAGGCTTAAAGGCGCTGTAACGGTTAGGAAAGGGGAAGTTACGAGGGGAAAGGAGGGCAAGCAGTGAAAAAATGGGTTGGAACGGGCAGGAAGGCCGGCAAAGGGAGGGCATTGTACGGGAAAAGCCTTCCTAGCCCGGGGCTCCGCACGAAACAAGCAGGGTGTTCTCTCCGAGGAAAGGGCCGGGTGCCGTTCTCAAGCATGACGATTAAGGACAGAAACCATTGTTTTTCCTCCCGCCCCCCTTCCTTTACCACACCTACCCCTCCATCCCTCCGCCCATGAGATACTCGGGCCAGAGCTCCACGCCCCCCGCATGGGAATTGATGTTGAGGACGATGAAGGACTCGGTCTGGGGGGGCAGCACGATGGGCTTCCCATCACACCAGAGCTCAACCTTGTCCGGCAGGTTCTTGCAGGATCGGACGAAAAAGTCCCGAAGACCCATCAGGGCGTAGTAGAACTTGTTGAGGGTGGGGGACAGGAAGAGGTAGGGGGCGCGGTCGCGGAGCTTGTGGAAGTCGAGGGCGACCTGCTCCGATCAGGGCAGGCAGGGGGAGGGGGAGGATGGAAGGAGGGTGGGGAGGGTGGAAGAAAGGATGACACATGACTATTTCAACCCCGCTGCACGAGCTCTCCAGGGAGAGCCACGGGGGCAATCACATCAGGCAGGGCCCCCCTGCTCCTCGTGCTCTCTCTTCTTGGCTGTACGCCCTGTCGTCTCACCTTCCCGTCCACCCCGATGCCCAAATACCCCAGCATGTACTTGACCGGCTGTCTGTGCCGGTCCAAGGAGGGGACGGCCTGAGAAGAAGGTGGTCGAGGCGGAAACGATTTGAGCCAGTACACTGAGTATAGTCGTTCCTTCGTGAGCATCTTTCGCAGTTTTTCTTCCCGTTACCTCTGTCATGCGCAATTCCCATCGATCCATCTTCCTCTCCATGGCGCGGGTCAAGTCCGAAAAGACGCCTGGAGGGAAGAGAAAGGATTGAACGCGTCAAAATAGTCACACAGTGCATGTAATATTAAATCACAAGGGAGGTGCCAAAAGGTGGGAGAGGAGAAAGAAGCGTGTGGAAAACGCGTACTTAGGAGGTTGGCATCGGCGGCATCGTTACTCCATGGGAAGTAACCGCCCGACCAATCGTGACCTGGAGGAAGAGAGGGAGTGAGAGAAAGAGGAAGGAAGCAGGGAGGGAGGGAGGGAGGGAGGACGGGAGAGGGAAAGATCGGCACGTGAGGAGGAACAAGGGCAAGAGCGGCTCAGTGGGCGGGAAGAAGGAGGGGGCGTACCAAGATTCCAGTCCAAGACTCGGGCGATATCGTTGCCGGTGCCCAGGGGGACGATGGCGATTTTGGGAGGGCCTGTAGGGAGAACGAGGGACGCCTGGTGAGCAACGGGGCTGCGTTCTCCCCCCCCGCCCTCCCTTCCTTCCTCCCTTCCCTCCCTCCCTCCGTACCGTGCTTCCACTCCATGCCGTCCACGACCTCGAACACACGGGAGGCCGTGCCGTCTCCCCCGCAGACGAGGAGCGTACAGCTGTTGGGGAGGTGGCAGTAGAGGGACAGGGCCTCCTTCAGGTCAACCTGGAAGGGAGGGAGGGAGGGAGGGAGGAAGGGACAAGATATGATAGAGGGCGAGACCTCAATCAGGCAGACGGTTGAGGAGCATGTCCTGGGAAGTTCCGCGTCACACATGACCAGTCTCCTCGAGCCCTTAAGACCCCTTGTCTAAGAAGCCGCATTTTGTGCCGCTCCACGGTTAAGTCTTCAATTCCAGTCGCCACCTCCTCCTCCGCTCTGCCTTCGCCTCTGTCCCTCCCTCTCCTTCGCCCCTACCTTCTGGATGTCGAAGACCTGGGCTCGGCTCAGGGCCGCTCTAAGGCGCTTGAAGAGATTCTTGCCCTAGGGCGAGGGGGAGGGAGGGAGGGAAGAGGGAGGCAGAGAGGAAGGGAACGAGGCGGCATATCAACAGAAAGGAATGAAGGAATGCAGAGAGAGGATTATCCTGTCTGCTCGGATCTTTCTCCCCTGCTTTACCTGCCGGCCTCCACTCTTGCTGTTGACGATGGCGATGAGAGGGGTGACACTGGGGGGGAGCGTCTTAATGCGGTTGATGCCTGGAGGGAGGGAAAGAGGGAGGGAGGGAGGGAGGGGAGGAGGCAGTCAACCGGGAGGAGACGTTGCGCTCGCCATGAAAAGATTGCCAAGGGTGGAGAGGAGATGGGACAGGGCATGCGAGGGAGAAATCGGTACCGATGGGGCGTTTCCGCCGGGGTCGAGGCAATCCTCGGCGGAAGAGGAGGGACCACGGGGAGCGCCTGATGGGCCGCGCGCTGGGGGGGAAGAGGGAAGGGGGTGGGACACCCAGAGGGAGGAAAGCAGAAGGAGTGCCCGGCTTGCCCCTTGTGGCCTTTCCCATGTCGCTGCTGCTGTCTCTGGGATTCATGTGCCCCGGTTTCCACGCAGGAGGGGCTATGACCCCTTCCTGCCCCTCCTCCTCTTCTTCCCCTCCCTCCTCCTCCTGCTCCTTGTCTTCCGCCGCACCCAAAGAAGAGGGGGCAGGGCGATGGCTCGGGTGGAGAGAGACGCGGCGGCGGCCATCCAGGCCCTGGTGCTGGTGGGGGTGGCCCATGGCTTTGTGGTGCCCTGGTAGGGAGATGGACGACACGAGGATATGGGGGAGAGGGCAGTGATGAGTCATGGAGAAGGGCACATGAGCGATGGAACGATGGAGCGGGCGAGTGGGAAGGGAGGGAAGGGAGGAAGGACGAAAGAAGGGATACAGATGAATAGAGTCGTGACCCAGCCACCGAGCTCGGTAGAGGCAAGTCGTTTCCCAAGAGGCACCCGAGAAAGCCTACACATGACGGACCGATTTCTTTCAGCTTGCTCTTCAGCGCGGCGAGCTTGGGAGTTGGGTACTCAACGCGATCCTCCGGCACGATAAAATGAGGAACAGCTGCCTCCACCTCCGCCTGATGCAATGCGAAGAAAGAACGAAAGTCAAGACACGGAGCAAGACGGGGGGCGAAAGGAAAAGTAAAGGCAAGTGTGGCATCATTACACGTCTCCTATTCTCTGCAGCCGCGATCCCCCTCCCGCCCTCTACGACTTCTGCCCCCTCCTTTTCCCCTTCCCTCAAGCTGTGTAACACCGAAGAGAACGTACCCTCAAGTTGCGCGAAGAGCCTCCAAAAAGCCGCGAGAAGGGTCGTCCTAATGCAATCCTTCCTCCTGACGGATTGGAGTGTAGGACAAGGAGGGAGGGCGCTATGAATCGGTAAAAAAGAGGCTTTCAACTTACGAAAATCTAACAGGACGTCCCATAGGACCGCATTCATGAATTAAAATGGGAAACCGGCGCGCACAAAACTAAATGTCTATAAATCGGCTCCAATTTACGTTGCATTGCCTTCAACCACCCCGCTCCTGTCCCTTTTTATTGTACCTGGTATAATGTTGGTGACGCAGCTTAGGATGACAACGCAGAGGGCCGTGCCGAAGTACTGAATCAGCTTCATTCTAATCGCGCGTTGTGGAGAAAAGGTTGCCGATAGCGGCACCACCGGCGCGTGAAGAGGGGACAAGGACAAAATGGCACGGGAGGAGGCGTGCGAGCTTGGATGCTGCTGAGGAGGCCGCCAAGGAGTACGCAGGGAGTTAGACGGGAGGCAAGTAATGAACGCCACGATGGCTGAATGTGTAAGGAAAGAGAGCGCTGACTTTTTGAGGTTTTACTGCGCTTTCTCGATCAAGCTGGGAAGTTAATCGAAGTGCAAGCTGCTTGTTGGCGCCATCAGGTTGTCGCGCTCAGGGGCGAGAATGGGCCGTACGACCCCGTGATCGGCACAAGCAAAATTTGGACCACTCGAACCAAAAATTATACATGGGTGTAGCACTGAGAGTATTCGCTTCTCGTTTTTTTTCGAATTGCAGTGTGTAATAGTGTTTTGGGTGACCGTGTATAACATGTATATAGTGAGATACCCCGTAACCTGTTGCAGGGACGTTCTACTAGGGCGGTGGTACCTTTTTCGTCCGCTCACTCAAAGGTAACTTGTGAGACCAGGAAAATATTTTTTCTTGCATGTCCGAGATTTCGTAGATATTCATGAATCTGGATCGATCGTGCTAATGTCATGGTTTTGAGTCCGCTAGCGTACCTCCCATCGCCCAGCTGGCATTCGCGTTGCCTTCTACTATAAGGGGATGCATTTGACCAACCACAGAGGCCTCAACCCGATAAAATTTCACAATTTGCTTGCTAATGTAGGTGAATTAATCGCCTTTATTGTTTTCTTGGCTTCTTTTTTTTCTTGTCGAGGAAGATGAATATCTTCAGTCACCCTTGGTTTCAGTTGTGTCATGCTTTACGTGGTAGAAGAGTGCAGCATCCATAAAATGTCGTACCTCACAAATTCATGCCTTTACAAGTCAAGATAGCTTGCATGTGGGAAAGAATGAGCTTAAAGAAGGGGAAGGCACTACATTGGGACAGATCGATCGTGTGGACAGCTATCTTGTATCTACCGAGGACACGATTGGACTCGATGACAACGAGAGCCAATAATTATAATAAGCAAAAAAAAGCAATGATCTTCTTGACAATCGTGTACTGTGCATTCATCGTATTTTGAGGCACGTCGGTTTGTACGCCTGTCTCCACCACGCTGTCTCTTCAGGCCCCTTTCAATGTTTTCCACCAGCATGTCGAGAACGAGAAGCTATCATTCGCTATCCTTCAATTCCGATCAACCTACTCTTCTGGTTGGACGGCGAGTAAATGCGTCAATCGTACCCCCACAAAAAGTGTGCCTCCTGATCTTTTCTCACTGCCACAGTAGACCTCTCTAGTTTGACTGTCCGTCAATACGGGCAAGGCCCAGTTCCTACACACAGCCCGCTTTCTACATGCATACATCACAAACTGCGGATCCTTACACACTCTTTGAAAACAAGTCCCGGAGGTCGTCCGCTACCACGCCTGTTCTCATCGAGATCTCGTCCGCTTTGGGTACATTCCCGGGGAGGGAGGTTTGGTGACAAGGAGGATGGGGCGGTGGTGGCCTGGCGTGAAAAAGCGAGCCTTCTAGTACAAAGGCGTTGTAGCGACGTCGGATGTCTTTCTGCGGATGGAGGGTCAAGAAACGCGCGAGAGAACAAGGGCAAGAAAGAAGGAAGGAGGGAGGGAGGGAGCAAGGAAGGTTTGTGGGTGCAAAGTGGCCACAGGAAGGCAGCCGTGTCGTAAATATGATTTCGTCCGGTGTATGAAAGAGAAGAGAAAAAAAATCAAACGTGTCAGAACGGGGAGACGCCCATCGATACAACCCTGCTTCTCCGTCTCAAAAGGACGGCAAAGAATAAAGAGGAACCTACCTGCTCGTACAGGCTCCGGAGGGCGAAGTAGTACTTGGCGTAGAGGGAGGAGGATATGTACAGGTCCCACTTGAGCTGATTGATAAAGAGGCGCTCGAGCCGATTGATGGACTGGAGAGAAAATTGCGGAAAAATTTGCGAGAACTCCACGTTCCAGGAGGGCAGATCCTGCCAGACTGAACGAGGGCGGGAAAATTGGGAAGGAATTATGGCAAGGCAGAGTTCTGACGAGAAGAGGTCTTCCAAGAGACAGAGTAGCCGAGGTTGAAAAACAAGCGGGACGACTCCCCTCCGTCACATGGTCCATAGATATGTGGGTTGACAAGACACTCAGAGGGGGTTGATTCAGGCAAGGAGGTTCAACTACCTTTCGAGGCAAGGAGCAATCCACAGAGGACGATGGCGCGCCAGGTGATGGCAACCAGAGGCACATGGGCCACCTCCATGAGCCTACGGGTGGGAAAAAGCGCGGGAATATTCGCATCAGGTGTGAATGATAATGTACGGGCATGCGTGACGAGGCTCTAAGAGACAATATCCAAGCCGGTGCAAGGTCTATGCTGGCTCTCTGGCGCATCGGCAACCCCCCCTGTCCATTCCCTGTCTACGCCCCTGTGCACAAGATCTTGGAAAATACTATCATCCCACTACTCTGCCCTAGGCGGTCAAGCCCTACTTCTCCATCGCCATCATCTTTCCTTTATCGCTTCTTCCCTTCCTCCTCTTTCCCGCCCTCACTTCCCCCACGGCCTCAGCTCACCACCTTCTGAACAAGCAAGCCTCTCCTTCCATCCTTCTTCCCCCTCCCACCCACTATCGCTCCTTTTAAATCCCACTTTCTTCCCTACCTCTCCACATAAATGAGGCAGACCAGGGCACACTCCGACGATAGCGCAGCTTTCTTGAATAGGGTCCGTAAAAAGTGGTAAATCTCGTGCAGGGAGGGCAGGTGGTAAGGTGTCTTGATCTGCTTCATGCTGCCAAGGAAGGAGCAAAGGGAGAGAACGCGCGTCAACGAGACCAAGGGCGGATCAAGATGAGGGGAGGGAGGGGGGGAGGGAGGGGGGAAGAGAGGGAAGGGCAAGTAGGAGGGAGGGGGGGAGGGCAACCCTACCTGTAGCAGATGCCTGGGCGGGCGATAGGGACACGGACAAAACGATAGAGGTACTGGGGCGAGACAAACTCCTCCTCCCGGAAAAGCTTCATTTTCGTGCGGTCAAACATCTTGATCTCCTCTTCCTCTTCTCCCTCCACCTCCTCATCCACGTCCTCATCCTACGAGACGGGAAAAGAGACGTGAGCGCTCGCCTCCCACACCTAACAGGAGAACCAGACAAAGGAGGCGGGTGGGAGGGAACACAAGGGGAAAGAGGGAAAGCACGCGTACCTCATCCTCCTGCGTGGTGGACAGGGAGGCTTCGTCGTCGAGAAGCTCGTCATCGCTGTGGGAGGAGGAGGAGGAGAGGATGGAAAGGGAAGGGGAAGCGGCGCGGGGGACGTGCGACGAAGACTGAAGAGGGCAGGGGAGGATATAAATGAAAGGAAGTGAGGCTTGCTTCTGGATGAGACATTCTCCTGCAAGAGTCACGAGGCGGAAGGAGATACTCGCGCGACGTACCTCTTCTAGAAGCTGCTGCCTCCGCGACCGTAGTGCATCTTTCCTTTCTGCGCGCACTTGCCGTCGACGCTGGCGCTGCCCGTTTGAAGAGAGAGTTCAGACCCAGCCATTCCATTCCTATCGAATTCATCACCCCGGCACTCGTCATCCTCCGCGCCTATGCCACACATATGTTTCCCCCCTTCCCCCCGCTGTTCCTTCCCCTTCCTCCCTCTCTCTCTACCCACCTGCCGCCGCCGCAGGGCCTTCAAACGTGCCAGTCGCCCTTCGCAGGTGGCTATGTGCTGGTGGAGGACGACGGAGACCCGCCTGAGTGCGTCGTCTGTCCGGTGGGAGGGCGGAGGCGGCGAAAATATCCAGCCGAGCAACGGAAGGCACACGGCAACTGGGTTAGGCAAACGCCCTATTGCCTTGTATCTCTACTTCCTGCTTTCCCTTCTTCCCTCCTTCCTTCCGTTCCCCCCTTCCCTCCCCCCCTGACCCCTCCCCCCCCCCTTTTCCTCACCAACGTTGGGACGCGAGACACTCGAGGGCGGTGCCAAAACATGCCGTTGCCGCCTCTCGGGTGACTTGTAGCTGCAGGGTAGCACGTACGCACCGGGAAAAAGAGAGAGAGGTGTCAGCCCACCACGCAGCTCCTCTACGAAAGCTAGACGTACATCAGCGCCGTGATAAGACGAGCTCCCTCCTCCCCCCGCCCCCTCCCTGCCTTCCCTCTGATCGCCCCCGTCCCCCTCCTCCCCTCCCTCCTCCTCACCTCAATCCGTGTGTCTTCCGCGACGACGGCGTGTATGCTGCGTAGGAGGGCGTGAACACCTCGTGCTCGGCCTGGGGATCGCCCAAGCCCTCTGTGGCAACGAAACGCACCCCCGGCGCCCCAGCCTCGCCTGTTCGACTCCCTTCGACCCTTTTCCCCTCCCTTGCCTTCTTGTCCCGTCCTTCCCCACCTCCTTTCACACCTCCCCCGCGGCCTTCCTCCACCTCACACGGACTCGCGAGAATGTCCACCGGCGGCGAGGACGTCGTTCCCACGCCCTTAAGACCATGGGCCGTCGATCCCCTGTTTTTGCCGGTCCTTCCGCTTTCCCTTCTCCGAGTTCCCCCTTCCTTCCCCCACAGCTGCTGGTGGTGGGTGGAAGAGGCAGAGAGAGAGGGATGCGAGACTGCTGCCCCCATAACTCCTCTGTCTGTGTATGTCCGAAGGCAAGCAAATAAAGGACGAGCGTCGGTAGGAAACGGGTGTAAAACAGACAAATGGAGCAGATTTGGGTGGTTTGAGACAGAGAAGCGTGCACAACGGAGGCGTACTTGAGAAAACTGAGGTAACCAGATGGCACAGGGGGGCCAGGCGAGTGGGAGTGAGTATGTAGACGACGGAAGCGATACATATGACATGGCCGAAGACATGCGCGGGTAAGGTGTAGCGTTGTGCCACATTTGGACGAGACCAAGTAGACACCTTCACGCGTATTGTGGTGCGTGGTATCGCAAGTAGGCTCACATTGCTCCATGCCTACCTACCTTGCCCGTCACTCTTTCCCTGCTGGAGCCTTGCCTCCGACGTTTTATCTTATACGTGTCTGTGCTACACCTGCTACCATCACCGGAATTTCCGTCTTTGGATGCAAGCATGCGAAGCGGAAGGGGGAGAAAGGACATACAAAGGACAAAAAGTGAATTTCAGTCGACATGAGACAGCACCTTGCTCAGATCCTCTTCGTATAAATCCCACATCCGCAGAATTGCGTTATCGAAGTCACGAGGCTGTCAACATCGCTCTTCAACGTCCTTCACACGAGGAAACTAGAAAATTCCTGAGCGGGCAGGCTTAAAGATATCACGGGACCCCGACCTCAGCGGTTGTCGTGCAGGCATGCAGTCACCGCCATTTGTTCCACCGTCCCTCTCTCGACGTGCAAGACCACGCCTTGTGCAACAAATCTCAACACCACGTATGCCGTCGTCTTCCATACGGTGTGTACAATCGACACGAGGGTGGCAATAAATTGTCCAGGGAGGTCACATTCCCGTTCTCCCTCGTGCGGCCACGGGGCCGTCGCATCTCATATCGTGCACGCTGTTCCGTTATACGTGAACCGGCATGCACCCCGCCTCCGACGGCGACGGCGACTTCATATGAATCGGAATCAAAGCCTGACCATGGCGGAGAAGCTGATAATGGTGCGACGAAAATGCTTTGGATGTGTCGCGTATGGGATCATTCAGCTTCCGGACACATTCATGGCAAGAAACGTACGGCCCTCCGACGTGGTCTGAGAAACCAACAGCAACATCACGCGTGGAAGTCATGAACGAGGATCTCCTCAAAGATCTTCATCTGAAATTCTATTTTCACGGTCTGAAGTTCATATTCCTAAGATTAATTGCTCATTAGTTTTTTTAGGAGGAAAATCGGAGCGAGTTAGCATCGCTTGCTTTTCAAGAATTCTTCTCAAGTATGTTGGGCGTTCCATGTATGCCATGGCGCTCATTGCGCACCGAAGAGCGCCGTTTCTGCAAAGTGTCTCACAGAGCGCTGGCGCCCGCTTGTGGGTGGGGTTGTTGGGTTGTTGGGGGTTTGGGGGGGGGACAGCACGGTGGGGTTTCTCCTTTTGTTGTGGAAGACACCAGCGCCCAGGGGCTCGAGAAAGTGAAATTCAATCGCCTACTTACATGCCGGGAGGGAGGGAAGGACGATGAGGCCTGCGGTCCTAACAAGAGTGTGATTTACGGCCAATGACCACCGATCCTGGGACGTTTCCACTTTTATTTCGTTGCTTTTTTCTAACGGTGTATCATGTATGCATGGTCCTTGAGTATCCTTGCTGAATATGGCAGAAGTGCTGGACTTGTGATCTTCTTTGCCGTGCTTTATCTTTTTCCTGTCTATTGTGTCCTACTTCTCGCTGAAGGGGAGATAAAACGGATTAGTGAGATGCTTACCCAACTGCGAGCTCGAGCGGCCCGTAATTATATATTATGAGGGCGATAGAAAATCCATTTATACAGCTCTGCATTCACCTATTTCTTATTTAACCCTCAGGATAGACGGATGACTAGTCGTATGTCTATTTTATCATGCATGACACGGCTGATTCATCCCACCGTAAGTTCCTTCTCGTCCGCGCAATTGATGTTACAAGTGGTTATCAATCAAAACGATCACAGGGATGGCAAACAGCGTCCTCCTTGCCTCGGCCCTTCTCTGTGGTGCGTTCCACATCTGGGTGTTGACAGTTTCTCAAGTGAATACTTCTACGAAGGCATGGACATGCGCGGTAATAGGCGGCATTCTCACATCTATATGGAACCATGCCTCCACTTCCGAGCTGGCCAAGTGGCTTGATCGTTGCACTATAGCTGTAGGAGTATGTCTTGATGTCTACATCCTGTCATCAGCAACACCCAATCAGATGTCAAGGGAAAGTGTACTTGCCCTGGGAGGGTGTTGTACTACTCTTTTGGCGGCGTTAGGCTTGTATTTTACAGCAAAAAGCTTCGAACACACGTGTTGGAAAAGACGAGATGCGTGCCATGTAGGTGCGCATGTGCTAGCCACGATTTTGCATGCCTGCATGGCCACTTTGCTAGTAGTCCCAGTGGCGGAATAGCGCTGGATGCAGAGACGAGCGAACTGTGGGTTGTTCGCATCTTCCGCCCTGACTTTGTACCTACGTTCATGCCATGTGACCCCTTTAAATTGACAGAAAACCATAGGAGGCTCGAAATTAAGAAAATTGCGCGCTGTGTATTTTTCTAGCACATTGCCTGCTGCTCCATCGTCTGGAACTTCCCTTGAGGAGACTCCTAGATTCATGCAAGGGGGATGTCGCGAAAAATAAAGTTAACATAGTAGCCAGGGTATAGCTCAAGAACGGTGATACCGTGATGTACGAAAAAACCATGAAATGCACACACGAGAGGAATATTTGATGAGTATAAACCGACACGTGGGCCTCTGTAGATACGGGAGACGCCTCCACAAAGGTGGATATTTTGAAATGAGTGTAAATTACAGGATGAGGGAGAGATTTCATTACAAGCCTTTTTTCCAGGAAAAATTGAACATTTAAATTAACATTGAGAATCAGGCTCCCTACTTTCAAGCCAAAAAAAGTATGAAAGCTCCACACGACCTTTCTGCCCCGGGGGTTCGATACCTCAGCGGGACCTCTGGAAACTTTTATTTAAAGTTTTCCTCGTGTTACAGGAATAAAAATGTACTTTAAGTGCCCTGCGTCTGTCACCAGAGACCTTCTCTCGTCTCCCGCAATCCTTCCCCTTCTCTCTCGCCGGCTTTCTCCCACCCCTCTGCGGCAAGACTCTGGACATTGCCTGCATCCAGCGTGCATTTCTGTTCCTGTGTGTCGTTCCCCCTCCCCGTGGCGGCAGCGACAGCCGTAGCCGCAGCAGTAGAGAAGGCTGCTCGAATCCGATGTGACAAGTCCGAGCGGTAGAGGTCGACGAGGCCCTCGCTTAGCTTCATGACCCCCATTTGAATGCCCTGAGGAAAAAGGATGACAGAAGGAAACGGAGGGCGTGTTTCAGGAGAGTAATGCATCCAACCAAGAAGACGCGAGACTGAGCATCTTAAACGTTGAGAGGAAAAAGCGTGAGCATGAAAAAAAAAGGATCAAGACGGAGAAAATGGGTTGTGATAGGCCACGACATGGATGAGTAAGGACGAGGAAGGGCGGGAAGCATACCCGGAGGAGAAGCATGATGTTTCTCGGGACGTCTTTCAGGCCTTCAGGTCCCTCCATCAAGAGGGCCTGGGCGACTTGTATGCCTGCCACGAAGAGGAGGGCGGAGAGGCAGGCCGCGAGGAGGCTGGAAGGGGAGGGAAGGAGGAGGACAGAAGGCATGAAAGCCGTCACCTCGGCGTAAGTAGGGTGGAGCAATTTTACGCGCTGGAATAGGCGCTGCCATCAGCAACGACACGAAACTGTCCCCCACAAGTCTTCCAAATACATCATGCATGAAAACTTGTGTCATCAACCGTTTTTCTAGGAAAATATTTCCCGCCCCTTCGCTTCCTCCCTCCCTCCCCCCCCTCTCCTTCCTCCCCCCCTAGCTTTCTGAGTTACCTTCTAATCTTCCACTTTAAGCGCTTTCCAAGCCCTTCTCTGCCCATCCAATCGGCCACCATCTCCTCGCTCCCCTCCCTCTCTCTCTCCTTCCTCCTCTCTCTTTTCTCCCCAGAGGGAGCCAGCGAGGACGATGCCACAGCCGGGGGTGACGCACTTGCCATGAGTTCGGAAGTCCGGCTGGCACTAGTCCATTTTCGAAAAGTGGAAGGGGAGTGGGAGCGGAGGTAGACAAGCCCGGGGCCTCGCAGGGTGTAAAGATAGGAGGAAGGCGGAGTCGGGGGAGACGAAGGGGCGACAGCAGAGGGAGAGGAAGCAGAAAGAGGTGGAGGGGCGGGACCTGGGGAAGGACAAGAGAACAGTCATGGCGCGCGGTATGTATAAACGTCATTCAAGATTTCTCCTGGGGCGGGACCACAGAGCCCTCCCCTCCGAACCCACCGAAGCTGACGCCTGTGGTCTCGGCCCATGCCAAGACATGGCCGGCCTTGACCACCCGCTCCTCCCCCTCCGAGAGCGCCACGGGCAGGATGGAGCCAAAGGCGGAGAGGACAAGTTTGCCTGACAAGAGGGGGGGCGCGACAAGTGAAAGAGCTGTCGAGTTCATTGGCGCCCGTGCACAGGGCCCTAAAAAAAATTACACGCGATCCCGATCACTTGCTCCCATCCCCCCTTTCCCTCACTTTCTCCCACTGGCAATAGCTTCCTCACCGTCGCCGTAATACCGCTGTAAAAGCGGCTGCTCTCGATTTTGAACTGCTTGCTGACGATGCTGAATGTCCCCCACATCCATGTCCGACGCCCCAGCCGGTCTTGCGTCTTGTATCCTGCTGGAAAACTGGAAATTTCTCAGGAGCTGCCTGTCTACGACTTCTCCCACTTGTACGCCCCCTTCCCGAGCTAGGACATGCGCTCCTCGCACCACTACCAATGCCGAAATTGGTAAAGAAGAAAAATTTGGCGATGGGACAGGGTTGGCTGAGGGGGGGGAAGAGGATAGGTCGCAAACGATCACGTCACCGGGCGCCTCTGGAGCCAATATGGCATTCCCCCCCTTGCTTCCTCTTCGCAGAGAAATGCGAGCCATTGCTGAAGAGGGCGATGCTGTAGAATAAGGGTTCTTTAGCGGTGGGGGCTTGCCTGGGCGCCACGCGGGCTGGGAGGAGGAGGAGGAAGAGGACGAGGACGAAAGGGAAAGAGTAGCAGACCTGGAAACAAGGGCCCGAGCATCGATGTGCAGTGAGGGAGATACCACCTCCTGCGGCTCAAAATGAACCTCCAAGCACGCTTGTGGCGTCCCCGGCGAGAGGACGGACATGTGAATGCTTGCTCGAACCCCGAGGCCCCCCACAAGGAGCAGGAGGGAAAGGCAAAACCTTGACGGCCGCAAATGCGAAGCCATGACGACGATTGACTCCACCGAAAGCCTTGCCTGTAGGTGATAAAAATCATTATAAGACATAATAGGGGATTTTGGAGGAAGTGGTCGCTATCCTGAGATGAGCATTGCGATGAGCATTTCCTCTCTCGAGGAGGTCGCTGGGCTGTGGCATGACATGGCGATGTGGCCAAAAAATGGGCCACCCCCATTCACCATTATAAAAATAGTCGCCCTTACTCACTTTGATTCTTTTGGTATCTACAACTTCAGCATCGTAGTAATAGAGCTCTAAAGGCTATGACCTATGTTGTTACCACAGCATAACCTCCCCCTCCCACAAAAGGAGAGCACGGCAAGACGGCCAGGACAACCAGCAGGGTTACACGATGAAGCGACTTCACGTCCGTCCCCATCCTCAATCTCAGAGCATTTCTCGTCAATGTTGCCTAAAAAAAGCTTCTATGCAGTGTGGAAACCTTTATCATCCGGATTGACGAGTAGCAGCGGAAACGGACTCTCTTCAATGGGGGGGGAGGGTAAAGAGAGCGGAATGGAATACATCGTCTTCTCCTTTATCCTCCCTCTTCATTCACTGCTCTAAATTTGCTTTTCTCCCTGCCCTTTGGTTCGCGAATTTTCTGTATGCTGCCGTATCGTCGCGGATTGCCCTCGATAGCCGTCGGATCCTAAGGCGCCTCCTTCCTGACCGGAAAAATTCGGGTAATTCACTCCGTTAATGTTGATCGAAAGCGAAAAACAATTTGAATCCCTTTAGCATGTATTCGTTCTCCTCATCATGCCACGGTCGAAGTCTCTACACTTACAGCCCCTTTTTGAGCCACTTCTCCTCGTTCTGCTAGATGAAAGTGCGGGCAGGCGCCTGCGCACTTGGGAGCTCTGCGCTGCTGTCATATCGGCTGGTGCTTCTTAAAGATAAAGCGCCTAAAATTGACAGCAAACACTTGGAGGAAGTATTTGATCATGTTAAAGATTGCACATAATAATCCTAACTTATTATGTTCCATCAGTGTCCACCCGCGCTTGAGACGTAATCTGTAAACAGAATTATTACGAGCTTCGGAGCCAAAAACTGATTCGTAAAGCGCTTTGTGTCAATAAGAAAATAATTTATGCATAGAGCCAGAACCCTAAATCATCGTAGATTAGAACGAAATATGAGAAGTAAGGTATTTTTACGTCATTCCAGGAGGTCTTCTCACCGAAATGAATCCGTCTATAAACGAATGATCGCATAATTGATGCTCATCTACCAAAGCCATTCATGCCAAGTCCCTGTATGATGCTTTCTATGAATTCAAGCCTAATTCATTTCAATATATGGCGGAGATCTATCGAGCGCGACTCCATGTATGGGAAAGACCAAGAAGAAGGACATGTGTGACGTACTACATCATGTCGTATGCCCGGGTGATGATGTATATGTCCCTGACGTGCTTCAAAAACCAGCCACTTGACATAAATATCAGCACGCCTGCGCGCTTTCAAGACATGTGCAATTGATACAAACCTTTCTCAATAATTGATTCTCATTGCACGCCTATCTAAGTGGACACGAATTTGGCTGCAGGTGAAACTTATTGTATCTACAAAGGAGGACTCGCACACCTCAGTTTAAATTATGCGATTTCAGTACTCGAGCACGATGGCCGTGTTTCTGGTGCTCTTGCTGGCCATGACTGTCGTTGTCATCGAAGGAGTGATTCGATGTGACACGACGGCCAAGGAGAGGGAGATGATTGTCGAGGATGCCTTGGGAAGCTTGAGGGAATCGCAAGACTTCCAAGTGATTCAGGTGAGGCACGCGGAAAAAGGGAACGCGCGCACGATGCCGCACAATGACGGGGGCGTTTTTTTCTTTTGTTGCCAGGCATCTATTGTACGGGAAGCGTTGCATGAAAAAAAAGTATGACAGGAATTTGAATTTTTAGACGGAGATGCCTATCCCTGTATGCTTTGAGCGGGTATAATTACCCAAGGCACAAAAACATCGTTAATTGTCAACCAGCAGCCAAGGACAAGCGAAAAATTCAGATCTTCGCATGACGATGACGTGATGAATATTTTCGTCAAAAGTTGGTGAGAAGATGCATCCGTCACCGCTCATTGTCGTGTCGCCCCTCTCCCAATATCTACAGGGCACCCTCACCTTCAACCACCGTCAAATCGGGAACCCCGCCGGAAGATATGGAACGGTTTCGTTTCCCACATGGTCCCAGCCTTTGGTGGGTACCGAGGCCTCAATGGATGGGGAGGGAGGAGGAGGAGGGGGAGGGAAAGGGAAGGCGATGGAGCCGGTGTGGTCGTGCCAGGAGCTTGACATGGAAACGTAGTCGCATAGGACAAGTCCAGGGAATCAGGCCTTTGTGGACCAGCCTTTCCTTCTCCCCCACGTGGTACAAGCTTCTTGCAGTACACGGCGTGTGGGGCTCATACTCGTTCCTCTTCCATTTCCTCCTCCCTCCTCTCCCTCCCTTATCTCCCTTTCCTCTCTACCCCCCACTCTCCTCGCACCGCAGGGCCTGTGCAAATCCACCACTTTCAACCAAACGTCGCCCATTCCCTTCTCCTTCTGCAACATCGCCTTTACCCTGGGCCCGCGAGACGCGATCGTCTGGCTCGGCTGCACGCCCCCCCCCGCTGCCTACTTCTCGGTACGTCTTGAAGTTTCGCGCCATTTTTTTCATCGCCTCTCCAATATCTCCCGCCTGCGGCATTCTATGTGGAAGAACATACCCCGTCCGTGAATTTTTTTTTCATAGTGTCTGTCGTTTTCTCCCGTCGCGGTGGGAGACGATCTTCTCCGGTTGGGGTCCGGGCATCAATCCCTTCCAGCCATCTCATTTCTCCCCCCCCCCTCAAACCCTCCTTGCGAAGATTCGCTCCTATGTCGCATTCCGCTTCTCGCCCTCGGTTTGGTTTCCCGCCGCGGAACTAGGGGATCCCGCGAACCACATGACCCTGAATAGCACAGGTAGGTGGAGGGGGAGGGCGTAAGGGGAGGGGGGGAAGGCTTTTCAGTATGGGAGATGGAAGCTGATATTTGAAACATGCCGTGGGCACTTGGACAGGGGGACCGGAAGATCCTTTCGAGAAGACGACCATGGTTTTCTCGACGGGCGACCGAGAAACAGCGCGTCACGTCAAGGTGAGTGATTACCTCCCGTCTGTCCCTTCTGTCCCTCCCGCCCGCCCGCCCTCTCTCCTTCCTTTTCGAGGTCGTCCGCCTCAGGCCACCGTCACCTTTCTCCTCACAGCGTGCCTTTGCCAAGGCGGGCTTTCCTCGTGGCTCCAGCAATCTTGACGTCATCCCCGCGGAGCTTGCTCGCTTTCGGTAAGCCTCTCCCCTTCCCATCGATTCACGCTACTTCTGTGTTAGATACCGGGGGGGGATGCCGCATCTTCTCCCCCCAATTTTTCTAGAATCATGACCCTCTGGCGATCGTTCCCTCCTCAAACTCTGTGAGGGTACCATCTGTTCAGTGCATGGACCGTCGGCGATATTCCCCCTCCGTCCTCCCTCTCTCCCAGCCCCCTTGTCTTTCTTTTCCCGCCCGTTCTCTTCCCTTCTCTTCTCGAAACTTCGATTTCCACTGCATCTGAGCTCCAATCTTCCTTTCTGTCTCCCGGCGCAGGGAGCGACAAGAAACTGCCTTTTGGGTCCAGGACAAGAGCGACGCCTTTGCCTGGCAGTTCCGGGTATCCCAATTCGAAGACCCTGAAGCCGCGGAGGTACTTTATTCTCATTATCCCCTCCCTTTCTTCTACCTCACTGTATTCGGCCCTGATTCTGAATTTTGATTTGCTGGTTCTTTTCATCTTGCTAACTATTTTCTGGTCCCTCCCTCCTCCCGCCCTCCCTCCATGCTCCTCTCCCTCCATCTTTTCCTTGTTTTTCAGGCCTACTTCGACCAGACCTGGCCAGTGTATTTTCTGAGGGCACGTCCTGAGTACGAAAAGCGAGGCGCAAAACCCATCCCCAGGCCCGAAGCCCGCCCGCGTGGTACGCAAGGGAGAAAGAAGGGGAGGATGCCTCTGAGGGGGGGATGGGGACGGCAGCAAGCTTCGATTTCATCAAGTCTCTGTTCCTGGCAAATCTTCAATTTTCGTTCACGCGTTCCTGGCTTTTTTGTGTCCACACGCATGCTTTCCCTCGCTCACAGGCACGGGGCAAGACGAGGCCTACCTCCATCCCTCCCTCGACAAATTGGAGGAAGAGATCATTGTCGCCTACGCGAGCAAAGGAAGCAAGCTCTCCTACCGCTTTCCCATGGACCACATCGTCCCTGACATAGAGCGGTGCTTGACTGACCCGCAGTACGCGCCCATTTTCAAGCCCGTCCCCGCTTGGCATTTCCCAGGCTGGCCAAGGTGAGGGCGGGAAGAAGGAAGGGGTGGGAAGAGGGAGGAAAGCAGGCAGTGCTTAGACATCTGCGATTTCTCCGGGGTAGGGGCGGGCGAGGGTGGGACAGGAAGGGGAGGGCATGCGTGTGGGCACGTGGACGGCGTTCCACATGTCTAGCGCTTCGAAATTGCTACTCCTGGTACGCTTTATATGCGCATCGCGTGCGAGTAATGCTCACCTTCATCGCACACAACGCCAAATCTACTCACCGTTACATCCTAGTTGCGATTGGTTCTCAGCCGACGCCCTCTACACTGGGCTTCCCGATACCACGGACCTGTCCGCGCTCACTTTCCCAACGAATCGAACCTTTGTGGTGATGGGAGTCAACCAACCGCGTCTTCAGAAATCCATTTATTCCAATTTAATGCTCACGGCTGTGGCACATTTTGAAGGTATGAAGGCTTGTAAGGGTCATAAGAATAAGAAGCTACGGGGGACAAGACTGCAATCGTCTGAGAGACACTCTGAGTATACACCGCTTGATTGCATCAAGTTTATCCTTTATCCCCTCCCCGGCACTTCTGGATGGGTGTATACATGCATTTCCCTCAAGTAGAGTGATACCTCAAATGCATAATTTTGATTTCTTTGGCCGTGAATTCTCGTACGATAGATCCGGCGCATAGCGTGAACTTGACAGCCACAGAATTACAAGGTTCTGCGTCCATGTTTGCCCCTGAGGTAAGCAAGAAGCGATGGGATTGATCACATCCTTGAAGCACGGGGTTGCGTTTCAAGTCTGCATACATGCGTGGTTTCTTGAGTCTTGTTTCATGATCAAGGGATGAGAGCTTTTAGGGAACGAAGAAGGAGTTAGAGTACAATCGGTACGATTTTGTGCATATTCGCGCAGGATACCCCGTGAAATGGCGGCTCTGGGGAACGCATGCGGCGCTCTCACTGATCAGTAACTCTTGGGTGATTCAATCCCTTCTCTCATCCTCCGTGACCTCTATTTCCGCTCCTCTACTTCTGCCTTTTACTCTGTCAGCTTGAATACTCTGACGACGTGTGGGCTTACTCCTTTTCAAGGGACTGTGCGTCCGGACAGCTGGGACTAGGCGGACCTTTGTATTGTCGCACCGTTACCCCCTCCATGATCAACGAGACTGAGTTCCTCTTCGTGGTGGAGAGGAAGTACCTGGAGCTTGCCACCAAGACCGGGCCTGCCCCAGCGGAGGTGATGCCGCCGTTGGTGCTGGTGTTTGATAAAATGGAGGAAGAGGAATACTCTATGGTAGGGGAGGGGATGAGGGAAGAAGATTTGAGCAGGCCCGCCTTGCGGCGGCGTATTTAAGTAGGAGGCATCGAATGAATCCGACGTACAATTTGCCTTCGGCTTGAGAATGGTGTAGACTCGCGATAACTGGTTCTTTGTTTTGGGGAGGGTGGTAAAGCCTGGAACGTTGCCGAATCAGGCCGATGCTCTTGTCGAAGAAGGGGAGCTTGGCAGAACGTGGGAGAGGCCGAAAGGGGATCTCTCTCTTGTGTATTTAGGATGCGAATGGAAAATTTTAGAGTTTTCTGTGGGAACAGAAACGCTCAAAAGACAAACGAACATCGAGGCGACTAGCACATTTGTGCATCCTTTCCCCCCGGTATGATTCACATTTTATCTCTCGGAGCCAGCCAAATGTTTTCATTTTCCCATGGTCAGATTTTTTCCCCTCGCGCTGGACTAAGCAGACGGAAACCACTTAATTCTTGTCGGAGGCATAAGGCGCCTTTGTCTTTGGTACAAACATCAGGCAGAAGATAATCAGCTAGATGATAAGTGAATCGTCAAGCTTATCTCTACGCGATGAATTACACTTATTATGTCTTTCCGATTCGTGTAAAATAACGATGTAGCCTTTGTTATGCGCGCTTGTCTCCATGCCTCGACTCGTCTATCTAACAAGGTGCGCTAGTATTGAATACTCTCTACACATGGCGAAGAACAAACTTTTTTCGGTTATTCTGGCTTGTGTGCACATTGCCACCACTCGTGGAAGAATTTTGCTGCGTGCCACCGGTTACACCGCTCGTAGGATGTTCAGAGCCGCGAGTCGTGGCGTTTGTTCGACCCGAATGTTGGTGCTGCTGATGCTGCTGCTGCTCCTGACGCGTATCGTCACAGTACTCCGCATGCTCAATCGTGAGAGTGGCCGATGTGTTATTGCCCGACATAGGAGTCATGTTGCTCATCGCTCCTTGGCCGCCTTCAACAATTTGCTTCAACACATAGCCGATGTTGAGAATACCGTTCGCAGGAATGGAATGTGTGTCTCCCATTGGGGCCATTAGATCGATGCCTCGCTTTCGTGTAGAGTTGGTAACCTTCACATTACAAGAACTTGCCACTTGGAACTCCTCTGCTTTTTCAAGCGGAGCCGAGAGAGTAATGTTACAGATCTCGTGCGGAGAATGGTTAACGATCTGATAATCGTTCTGGAAATAGTGGTAGGTTTGGTTTGAGTCGAACCACGAATGATTTCCCAAGAGCAAAACCTCAAGCTGCGACATAGCAGAAGGGCGATCTTCCTCTTCCTGCTCAGTCGGCACGCCAGTCGTGGTGTTTTGCTCTCCCTGCTGCTCCTGCTGTTGATTCGACGGTCCCACTGTAGTCGTCACATTTTGCTGTCGGGGGTTCTGCTCTTGCTGCAGCTGGGCAAGCCCCCGAGTGGCCAGGCACAATGTAATAGAAGCGACAGAGAACAACCGAAACATAGTTTGGTGCGTTTGGAAGTTTAAAGCTGTACATTTACGTGGGAAAAGGGCCGAGTTTCAAAAATACATATAACTTAACGAAGCATACTTTTTGTATTGAAAGCACGAGATGTATTACAAATAAAACGAACTAGAAATCACGTTCCTATATATGCAAGATTTACTTCAGGAATATTCTCGATGTGTGTCAGGAATTTTACTTAAAACTTTTATCATGCGCAGAAATCTACCTCGTTACTTTTTGAAAATCCGTTACCTATCAAATCCATCACTTTCTCGTCGGACTTATCAATAGAAAGAGTCAATCTGGCGCTTCAGATATAGGAAAGCTAGTTATAGCACAGGCCACTTTCGACCATTTTAGGAGAATACAAAAATGAATAGCTACTTAATAATGCAGAACAGGACGACGTAAGCCAATCGTTTGCTTCCCTGAGGAGAAAACGCTATGCCTACACGGCATCCTTCACTAGCAATCACGTTCCTTATCTCGGAAAAATCATATGTCGCCTAATAACTGTTTCACTTTCCTTATAGATCATAATCATATTATTATACTTACACTTAATTGCATGTTGCACCTGATTATTTCAAATAAATTTCACGTCTCTCAAAATAATCAATTTTACACAGAGTGAGATTTATCAAGCTTTCTGGAAATGACGCGAATCGTCTCCATGGCTCTTTGCAGTGTCCTTGCGGGCGGTATGCTTCTCCTCCCTATCCATGCTCAAAACTTACGCAACACGTCCCCTTTTTCCGGTGCATCTTCTTCCCCGACGGCTGTAACGTTGGATACCGGCTCAGGTGGTGGAAGATCTGAAATGCTTGCGTATCCCAAGGGTCCTTTACCGTCTCAAGGCTTCTCGAAGCCTCGCCAACCTGCACAAAGCATGGTAAAGATCACACAGATCAACTCCTCAGCCTGGCAGGACCCTCAGGGCATCAATTATTACGCTTCTGAGTACTGGATCACCAATACGGGGGCCTACGAAATCTGTGACGTGAAGCTATCAATTCCGCTGACACCGGGAATGGACATGACCCGCGTGCGAGTGAACTCATCTTTTGGCCTCTCATTTGACGAAAAGAATGAGAGCAGCGACGTCAAGAATGGCAGCGAGAATGGTCTCAGCCACAGTAACAATCGTGACGACCAATATGATGGAGGTATGCCCGGGATGATTCCTCAGAAGGCAGAAGAATTGACATTTTCTTCTGTGAGTACTACAAATGGCGATTTTCCCTCTACAAATTCTGCAAACGAAATGACTGCCAAGTTGAGCCCTTTTTATATCCAGGAACTCCGATCCAAGGAAGCCGTAGACGTCGGTTTTGTCCTGCTTAGTCCAGATGCTACTTCTTTATCACAGACCGGCATGGCGAAAGTAAGTGGAGCACGATATTGCGATGGTGGTATCGAGGAGGAGCAGCACCAGATTGAAAACACGAACATAATAGACGAAAGTGGTCCAGGGCAGGGTGTGGAATCCGGGGGGGTACCCGACGCCCCAGCAGTCGGTATACCAAGCACAGGAGAGACACCGCGTCGTCCAGATTACTCTTCAGGTGGGCACTGAGAATGACTCTTTCAGTAGCGGAGTGAAATTGTGGTTAAGAAAAAGATCCTGTGTTTCGAAAGAGTTGCAGTACAAAAATTACGAAGAATATCAACTGTTTTCTTGAAGGCTTTTCCAAGTAGACTCTACAGACCAAGTACAGCTTCGGAGGTAACTCTTCGAACTATGTGTTCAAAAACTGGCAAAATTACATTGAAAAGTACATCGAGGCGATTAGATAGATCACAAATATAACCACATCCGATACGATACAGCACATCCCAGAGTGATGCGTCAGACCTAAACGTCTTCTATATTGAATTACTGTTGAAAGCAAGTGAAGAGGTGGATAAAATTAATGAAAAGATGGCTTCCACTCAATGATTGGCGCAACAATTGATTTTATTACACTTACATTCATGCGAATTACTCTACGATTTCACATCTTTCTATATGCTTACTTTTCTGTTCCTGTTGAACGTTGGTTTTTACTTTATTCGCGAGAGGTATACAAATTACCCAATCTTCTCTCACAGCCCTTGTTTAGCTTTGCTTGAACTCAAGCGCCTTCTCCAAAGCCGCACTTAAATTAGCATAATCCTCCATCGATGCGCAAACAAAAGACCGACGTTCTTGCATCTTGGCAGCCAAATTTCGCCCGAACATGCAAACGAGAAGCGAAGCCCGGGCCGGCCCTAACTCCCGCACTTCCAATGGCGAAGGTGAAGTGAGACCTGACAACAACATTACAGGAGAATAGACGCAGAAAAGAGAATAGATTCAGGTCTAGCAAATGACATTCTCCATAGTTCACGCCGATTCCATCACTGCATACTTTCTTACCTGCATGCCCCCGGAGAATGATTTGACCTTCAGGAACGCGAATTCCCCCCCTGTCCAAGTCTTTTTCTGTTTTCCACCACAATATACGATTGCCCTGCAAAAAAAAGGTTGGGAAAAACCAGCACGTTCGTAAGTTTGCTTGAAGTGCTCGACATTGAAGATTCATCAAGGATGCAGCACGAGCTCTCGATTTTCTCCAACCCTTCCTCGCTTTTTTTTCCCCGTTCCTCCTCTTCTTGTCGATGACTCATACCTGGACTGCTGCATAAGCTTGCCGCCATGGCTGATTTGAACCAGCGGCCCTTGTCTGCACGTTGCCCTCCCACAAAAAGCCCCAAACTCCGGAGAGGTGCGCGCGGCGTGCCTTTTGATTCTGTGAATGTGAGTGTTGAAGGAATGATGGAAAGAACATAAAAAGACGAAAGAACCCTGTGCGATAAACATAGAATCCGTTTTTCTACTTCGGGCATAAAATCACCTTCTACATTTACGTTCAAATTACCCCCTTCAGCATTTTCCCGATTTCGCGTCGCTCCTCTTCCATCCTCCCTTTCCTACCTGAACTCGTTCTCTTTTCTTGCGCAGGAAGTTCTGATTTTCCTGGTAGTACACCCGGCGCAAATCATCGTCGTTGGGGATGGAGGCCAAGAGATTTTCGGCTCGGATCACATTCGGATACTCCTCCTTAATTCCATGCCCATACACATATAGCAAGAGAATTAGGTTATCGGAAGTTAGTATAGGCTGCTGGGAAACAAGTGTTTTGTCTATAAAATGCAACTACCACCCCAAAAAAGATTGGGCGGAGATTCAAAGTATTGCGTCCCTCATTTGCTCCCTCTTCCCTCTCTCGTCTGCCTGCAGACCTGTTCAGGGAAAAGACGGAAAGTGAACTCGTACAAGCCGGCGACCAGGATGAGGTAGCGGGTAGGGAGGAGGAGGCAGATTAGCCAGAGGGCCCAAAGAGCAGCGTAGATAGCGAGGGTCTGATGTGGACAGGGCAAGAGAGAGGGAGCAGGGAGGGGAGAGGACAGGAACAGGAGAGAGGCAGATGAGTGTAAGATGAAGTAATCCAAAATACAATAAGACATCGTTGAGCACCTAGCATCCACGTGCAATTGAGAAGGTGGGCTACGACTCTACTGAAGCAAGTACAACAATGGAGCACGTTCAGAAGTAATACCATCGTCCAAGACGGGAGACAGAAGAAGAGTGAGAGGACCAAAAAGAGAACGACTAAGATGAGAAGCATTCATTCGTTAGGATAAGGGGGAGGGTGAGGGTTCCACACCATACCTTTTGCGGATGAGTCCAGTTAAGCAGGTTCTTCCACGACTCCGCGTACGAGAGGTAGCCATCGAGGAGGTTTTGAAAGTGTTTGACGGTGCTGCGCAAGTTCCATACAGAAGAAAAGACTCCCCCAGTGGAAGAAGAGGAGGGAGGAGCCGGGGTGGTGCTACAGATAAGGGAGGAGGGAAGGAAGAGAAAAACGAGGGTTATCATCTAGCCCTAGCTACATGCTTTTCAAATCAACAATCCTATCGCTTCTTCGTCTATGCGTCCATACGTACATATCTTCCTGCTCCAGCATCGTTTCGATGGTCCGCGACTCCTCCATGTCGGCAGGGGTAGGTAGTGGGTGGCGTAGGGGAGAAGAGGAGGAGGACAAGGAGGGGGCGGAGGACGACGACAAAGAAGAAGCGAGATGCATTTCTGCCGCAACGGGCGGAGTCCTTTTTGATAACCATATGTTCCAAATCGAAAGAGCATATGAATGAATGAGACGCGCGGAAATATACACATATTTTTAAACCCCAGAAGCAAGGGGCTACCCAGACCTATTCTCTTCCAGGGTCCTTCCAAAGGTAACTCCTTCGAAAGGATAAAAAGATGAAATGTGGTTTGAAAGCCAAGGCATTCTGGCGCACCAACTTACTCCATCGAGACTCGGAGATAGACTGCCACGGCGGTGGGGGGAAAGGTTGGCTGGGGGGGCACGTAGTAAGACGGCAACCGTCTCAAACCCTCCTCCTTTCCTCCCTCCTCTGTGCCGATGCTGCCACCGCCCAAATCATCCACGCCATACTGTGCTGGAACAGACGGCGCTTCGTTGGGTATTGATAATCTTTTCTTTTCCCCCGCGGCCTCCTCCCGAAGGTAAGCTGTGAAAAGGATTGGGTGCGTGGGAGGATAGAACGACCGATGCAATTTGAGAGGTTCCAATCATGAAAATAGCCTCGCTCCGTACCGCTTTTCGTCTCCTGCCCGTCTTCTTTTTCTACAATGGCCCGTCCTTTTCTTTCCTGCGGTTTCCCTTTGTCCTCACCTTCGTACGACAGGCTGTTAAAGACCCCAATGGGAATCCAACCCTCCATTTCTCTGACGTTCGTCGTCGGCCCCTTTGGGACAGAAGAAAGGAAAGACGAGGGAACGGCATGCTGGACGACAGCAGAGAGGGGTAGAAAGGCTTGGCCCAGGTACTCCTCTTCCAAGGTTGAGAGCCCAGAATCCTAAAAATGGCAGGAGAAAGGAGGAGGAGGGAACGATAGAGAGATGAAAGGACGTAGGAGGGAAAGGCACAATGTGAGCACGTGTGAGACAGAATTCAGGAGAGAAAGAGGAGAAATGGAAACGGTAGAGGAGAAATCAAAGTATCGTACACCCTCAAGGATCTTTTGCTCGCCCCTTTTACTTCCTACACCACCTCCCTCCACCCGTACCTGATACGCCCGTATCCGTAAACACCCTCTCAAAGCCGCGAACGGAAGGGCCTCGAGTTTCCTCTTCGTCGGGGGTTGGTCAGGGAGAAAACCAATAGGCTGCAAGAAAGGGAGGTATAGAGAGAGAGTAAAAAGGCAGTTAAGGAGAGACGATGGGGAAAGAATCCTTGGAAACGGCGCGTGGAGAAACGGACACGACCAGTACCTGCAATATGGGCCAAAGGAGAGACCAGTGTCCGTCTTCCTGATTCGGAAGGGAAGAAAGGGAGGGTTGTCCGTCGTCGTTCTCTCGCTCCTTCCGTTTTTTCTTTTCAGCCTCTGCCCCCTCTCGACTTTCCCATACACAGATGTTGCGGAAGAGAGAAGCGCGCTCTGCCCTTGCCCCCATTTGGGACGCGGCCGTGAAGGGTAAAGCAAAGTCCAGATCAAGGGCCTGGAGCATAGGGATGGAGGGCGAGGTAAATAGAAGAAGAGAAGACAAATAGAGTCATGTCGGCTTCCCATACATGGAGCGGACCAGTCTTATGGTAAATTTTTAGAAAAGACTGAATGTCATGGATGACGATATGGAATATGGCTAAGGGAGAGAAACTAGGGAGGACTCCTACCTTGAGCATCCCGTAGGAACCTTCGTCCCCTTGCAGCCCTGAACAACAACCAATCAATAAATCGCTGTCCGCGTCCTGGAAGGAGGATGGTGAGGTGCAAGGAAAAGGAAAGGAAAGAAAGGGCAAAGGAAGGGAAGGAGGAAGAAGGTTGGAAGGAGATGCCCGGAATGCAAAACAGGACAACTAGAATCAAACAAAAGAAAAAAATGCATCAGAACTGGGTGACATTGACAAAATGCATTAATAATGGCAATGCTGGTGAGCAAATGGTACCGAAAAGGGCATGGAAGACGCAAAGAAAAGGAGGACCGCACCTGCGGATCGACGCCGTGAGGAGCGTAAGCGATGGTGACGTAGGTCATACCGCGTCCATCAGCAGGACGAGCGAAACGAATTCGGCCGACAGAGACCTAGTTGAAAAAGGGGAAAAGAAAAACAGGTCAGGGAGGATGGAATGGAGCAAAATCGATGGAAAAAACGTCTGGAAATCTAGGTAAAGGCAGCCCCGTACCTTGAGCTTGGCAACGGCACGGTATGGTCTGGCTTTACTCAAAAGTGAGGTCGAAATAGGGGCCGAAGACCGTTCCATTGCGCTACTACCTGCGTCGCCCTCCCCAAGGGTATCATCCTCGGGGTCGTGCTCGATCCAAAGTTGCGAGTACCTGTGAGAAAGAGAATTGAGGACAGGATCGAATATGGGCGAGGAAAGGATATACGGAGAGGGAGGGGAATGTGAAAGCGACTTGGGGAAGCAGCAAAGGAGGAGGAAGACGTACCGTCCAGAGCTTCGGCAATAGAGGGCATAGGTCATGAAGGTGAGGACAGAGAAGACAAGCAGAGCCCCCGCCTGCAGGAGGGAAAGCCAAGAGGAGGGTGGATGGATTTGAATGAGAAATGATGATAATCCGCACATCGAAAATTTTCCGCTTTACTCCTTACCTTCTCCGCCTCAGTGCAGAGACAGAGGTAGAGAAAGAGAAGGAGGAAAAGAAGGGTGGTGGGGGGGTGCTCCCAGTTCATTATGGAGGCGTAGTGGGCCTGGAACGTCCGAAGACAAGCGAGAACAGCCTGGAAAAGAAGAGATATGGTGTTGAGAAAGTCCAAGACAGGGACTTGGGTGGGAAAGGAAAGGAAAGAGAGACCTCGGAAAGGCATCGCAGGCGGCAAGGTACTTACCTGCACACGGTCTAGCACCCGCCGTAGGTTCTCCATAGCCAAGTCATCCTGTCGCGTTCGGAATGCGTGTGGGCATGTATTTATGCTGCTTTCAAGGATATCTAAAGAAGCACATGGATGCACCCACGCATAATTTCCCCCCTTCTTCTACTCTCCTCTCCCCTACCTGTGGAGGTAGGGGCACCGGGCGGGGGCGGGCTGCAAGGAAAAGGGAGGCCATGTCCTCTTTAAATTTTATGCTGAGACGGAAATATCCCAGCTCTTTGTCATTGACACTGTGGAAAAAATCGCGGTTGGCGTGCATAGGAAAAGAGAGTGGTTGAGGGAGATGTTTCGCCTTGGTGAGAACTCTCACACAGTGTCTGGCAGTGGTATCGTTACCCCTTCTCACGTGTCTTGCCCGCCCACGCCAGACATATTTGTCTTGGTACTTACCTTATTGGTACCAACTGCTCCCTCTCCTCCTCTGTCTCCCCATGGCCTCTTTCCCTCCATCTTTCCCGCCCTCTCATCTTTCGGTCCGCTTCCTCTTGCAGCAACTGAAATATGGGCCACTCTTTTCTCCCCACCATCCGTTCGCGCGTGGCGTCCATGAGTTCGATCTGATAAGGGTGGAAAAGACATCGCGCGGAACGAGCGCAAGGAGGGAGACGGTGGTGCATCGAAAGGAAGAAGAAGGTGGGCAAGACACATGACAAGAAAAGGAGCGAGGCAGAAAACATGACAAACAAGACGGGTAGAGAAGGGGAGGGAAGGAAGAAGGACTGATGATGGGTGAATAGAAAGGGCCGAGGGTTGAGACGCACCGACACTAATGCGCGGTAATGAGGAACAGAAAGAGTCCAACGCTCGGAGAAGACGGGGTTCAGCGTCTGCGAGATTGAGGGAATGGAATGGGAGCACTTGAGAGAAGACCTGAGGAGCAAATGGGCGAAGGGAGAAAAGGGTTGTCGATCGTACTTTGTAGATTGTTCTTGTCCGGCGGGAGATCACGCCTTTATTTCCTCCTTCCTCCTGGGGAAAAACACGGAAAAGAGGAGAGGAAATGAGGAAGGAGGACAGCATTGGAATTAAGGGAGGCAGATCGGAGGATACATGGATCCCTAGCCCGGAGTCAGAGATAAAATAAAACATCTGCGAGGGAAATGCACACGTGAAAACGAAAGCGCTAGAATAATCTTGGATACGGTGCAACCATGAAGGGCGAAAGAGAAGGAAGGGACGGACAGCGAAAGGATAAGGATACCTTGACCGGCCCTAGCTTGATCCGGCAGTAAAAGTCCTTTGCGCCAGTGTCGCCCCCGGCCTCCGACAAAGCAGCTGAGTGATGATTTATGCTTCCGTCCGGTTCCTGCCACGAGGAGGTCAAGGGTGAGGGTGTGAATAAAGAAAGCAAAGTTGGGGACGCCCAATACCGAAAGCTTGTAAATGCGTGTCGGAAAGGGCGCCATCCCTCACTATCTGCCCAATCTCTGATACGCCCTGCACCATACAAACATCCCCTTACACCCTTTCGTCCCCCCCCCGGCCCCTTCCCCTTTCCCTCACCGTGGTACACTTTCCTGCGCACACGTGCGCCTCCATGATTTTTAACTCCAATACCCCTATTCCTCCCCCTCCTTCACCGTTGCCTTCCCCTCGCCCCCCTCCTTCCTCTCTTCCCTTCTCGCCTCCCATGCCCCTGGATACAGAGTCTGAAAGCGACGACGACGGCGGAGGAGGGGTGGGAAGAGGGGGGATGGTTGGTGTGGATGAAATCGGGCCAGAGGATGGAGAAGGCCTGCCCGTGCTCCCGGCAAGGATGCCTCTTCCGGCTCCTGATTTTCCTGTAACTTGAAGGCCACCATCCCTTGCCGATGCAATCTCGTCTCCACTTCGATCTCCTCTCCCGCGGACAGGCGTGGAGAACGCGGAGGAAAAGGCTAAGATCCCCGCGTCCGTCTCTTCCCCCTCCCTTTCCTCGGTCCCGTCTTCCTCCGTCACACTGGCCAAGCCACGGCAGGGTCTTTGGATGATCGCCTGCGGGGACCAAAGAAAAGGCGGTGAGGAAAGAAAAGGCGGCCGGGCGTGGGGGTAAGTCATGGGGGAAAGAAAGGGATGGAGAGGGGGTGAAACAAGGTCGGAAGCGCATTACCTGGAGTTGACACTCTCGATGGGCGTCCAAACCACAACGCTCGCACCGGTAGCCCTGCATGGGCCGTCGAAAAGTCAGGGAAGAAGGGGGAGAGGAGGAAAAGGAGAGGAAAGGAGGGAGAGATGTGAGTGTACAACCGTTTCCGTGAAGCTCTGGGAGCAAGCGAGGAAGGGAGGATGGGAAGATATCCATCCTTGGCAAACCTCACCTGTCGCACGAAGCCAAGAAGAAGAGAATCGCAGACGCCGCAAAATGTGAACCCGCGATAGCTCTGTGGTGCAAGAATGTCGAAGTCAGGCCACTGTTTTTCCTTCCTTTTTCTGTGCCCTCCCCCCCCCTTCCCCCTTTTCATCGTGTCTCGTACGTGCAGGGTGAATAAATGATCAGTCACAGGCAAGGACGCTGAGAGCTGGTCCTGAGGATGCTGCTGTTGTGGACGGGTGGGTGTGGAAGCAGCCGAGAGGGGAAGCGCTCGAGCGGAGGAGGACGAGGAGCAGGGCGAGTGAGCGTAGGCCTCTGTGAGTTCTTTCCCTTCTTTTCCTCTTCCTTCGCCGGCTACTGACATGGAGAGGGAGGGAGCAAGCGAGGAGTCGAGGGAGGCAGAGGCAGAACGCGTCGGCGTAAAGGAGAGGCTGAACAAAATCGACCCCATTCCTTTCGTCCCCATGCCCTCTTCGCCCCCTCCTTCCGCCTCGTCCTCGTCCCGGTCCTCCCTTCCTTCCTCCCTCGAGGCCTGCGCTTTCGAGAGGATGTGCCAACGTTCCACCTCCACCCATGGAAAGGCCCAAAGCGGCAACAGGGGCACCTCTTCGGGATGGGAAAGAAGAGGTAGAATTAGATCAGACATGTAGGAGAAATGTGACGGGCGCGCATGGAAGCGGCCCTAGTAATCAAGAGAAGGACCAATGAACGGCGGAAACGGTAGATTAGTACATAAAAAGATATGAAAGCCCAGAAGTTACGACAATGAAATGATCTCCTCTGAGTCCCTTTTCCCACTCTTTCTACCTTCACAACCATCCCCTACATCAGCCCCCGCCCACCAACAAGAGCCACACCCTCCCCTCCCAACCCCACGCTTCTCACCGGCCACGCCAACACGCTTGTCGAGAATGGTGGTGAGATAGGCAGCGGAGGAAGCGACACAGAGCTCCAGGTGTAGCACAGGAAGGGGGTTGGAAGGGTTGTTGTAGGGATGGAGGAGGGTGTAGGAGGGAGGAGCCTAGACAAGAAGGGAGGAGAAAGAGTGGCAGGAAGCGAGGAATAGGCGCGACACCAGGAAGTATTAGAGACAATGTGCTCGTCAGAAGCGATCAGAATGGGTGAAGGTATCCCGTGTGGGAGGGGAGGAAAGAAATGAGACGCTCTGGAGACAGTAAGGCAATGGCACCGCAGAGGGATATGATGCATTTTAAAAGGTGGTGGAGAAACACTTCAGAGCCGGCTGCTCGATCCCTGCCTATCTCTTCCTTCCACTCCGTCCCACCTGCTCGCTCTTTCCGTTTTTGCCTCCGCTCATCCACACAGCATCCCGATCGATGCCAACGAGTGCAACGCGAGTCTTTCTCTGGAGGGAAGAAGGGAAGGAGGGGGGAAAAGAGGGGGAGGGGGTGGGTGGGGGAAGGAAAGCTGTCAATAATTGCAGGATGGAAGGAAACGCAAGAAAGGCAAGGACGCGGAAAGTAGAAAAAGGAAGAGGGAGGGCAAGAGTGGGGATAAGAGGGAAGGAAGGAAAAGGTGAGAGGGACAGGGGGAGAAAGGAGGCCGGGAGAGAGAGAGAGAAGGGGCTCACAAGTTCATTCCAGGGCCAAAGACTTATTTTAGCGTACACCCTGGCACCCGGGGGTAGAGGAAGATCGTAGGCTTGTTTGAGTCGAAGCGTGAGGACGCCCGGAGCGTTCAGGAGGTCGGGGTCTGAGAAATGGTGAGGGAGGGGAAGGGGAAAGAATCACAGGTTTGCGTGGCTGAGCGTCAGGGCATGTGGGCGACGCCCAAGAGACTGGCTACTATACCACCCACGTCCTCCTAAAGAAAGCGCAACTAGAAAGAAGGAATCCAGGAGACGGTGCCTCCTTTCCTTTCCATCCTCTATTCCCTCCCTCCTTCCCTACCTGCGGGTAACAGCGTTCCCTGTTCCTTCAGACGCTTCCGAAGCGGGGTAGGGGGGGCGCAGGCGACTGCCCTTTGGGCAAAAGACCTGGAAAGGTGGAGAGAGAAGAGACAGAGGGAGGCGAGATGAGAAGCAGAGGGAAGGAGGGAGGGCAGGAAGGAGGGCGGGCAGAAGGGGCGGGAGGGGAGGGAGGGGGGGGAGGGAGGGCACGTACCGACAGGCCGCATGGACTAGGAGAGCACATTTTCGACACCGGTAGTAGGGAAACAGGGCCGAGCCTCCCTCTCCCCACAGGTTCATGCACATCGCACAGGCCGGGCAGGGGCCCGCTGACGCCGGCTGTCGTTGCCCCTCGTTCCCTCCCTCCTCCCCCTCCTCGGCGTCCTCCCCCGTTCCTCCCTCATCCTCGTCCTCCACGCAGGCCTCCTCTACTTCCGCACATTCGCTACTCCTCCGCCGTACCAAGGACGTAGTGCGAGCTCTCGCCTTTTCCTGTCCTTTCCGTCCCTCCTGAACCCGTGAAAGCCGAACTTCCCGCTCAAAGTCATGCCCCTCCTGGTCCTCCTCCTCTTGTCCACCCGGCGATGGAAGCTGGAACGAAGGCAGAGAGGGAGGGAAGGAGAAAGAAGGTGCGGGAGAAAAGGAAGGCGCAGTGGCATAGGAAGGTACGCGTGGGGGTAGCACGGGGAGGGAGTGAGGCGAGTGGGCGGAGGGAGGGGTGGAGGGCGGGAAGGGAGGGTCACTCCTCGCCTCCAATGACTCGTGGCCCGGTACCCCCATACGCCCATGCTGCTCAGACGGGGAAGGGAGCCTGACTGAAATCAAGGGGTCTACGGGAGGTGAAGGAGGAGGTAGAGGTGGAGGGAGAGGGATGCCCGTCGCTTCCTCCTTTCCCTCCATATCCACCTCCCCCACATCAAGTAACCCTTCCTCCTTTGCCGGCGGGGATCCAATCTGGCTAGTCATTTGTCCATAGATCGCCGTTTCCCTTCCTGCGTGCTTTTCTCCTCCTCCTCCTCCTCCTTGGCTTTCCTCCTCCTCCTCCTCCCCCTCTCCCTCCTTCACTCCGCCTATATGCTCCGTCGTGGCCCCAGCTCCTAAACAGGAAGAGCGCTCTGATGACCTGACGGACGCCGTCATCCTATCTTCCCCTTCTGGGGGCGGAATAGGTGTGGGTCCACCTGTGATGGGAAGCGATGGAGCAGGTAGAAACTGGGGGGTTCCACTCTCCTCATTCCAACAGGTGGCGGCAGAGACAGACTTTTGTAATGCAGAGTCCTGTCGCTTTTCTTGTCCGTCTCTGACGCCCCAGATTTTTCCTTTCCACGCCTGGCTGCTGTCTGCGTATTCCCTTTTCCTCCCGTCGGGTTGATCCACTTGTTCCTCTTCCCCCGCCCTCTCCTTTTCCTCTTCCTCCTCTTCCTCTTCCTCCTCCTCCTCCTCCTCTCCGTTAACACCGGTACTATTTAAGGTCTCCAACGCCGAATCAAGCCTCTCCAGGACGCGATTGAACAAGGAGGCCATGGCTGTAAGAGTATCGGGGGGGGAAAACGGAGAGGGCTGGTTGCATCAAAATGGGCAAAAGAGAAGCGACATGCAATGATTCATAAATCCTTGGAGCGCACGTCTGCAGTGAAGTTATGAGCCACGCCTGACTTCCTGTGAAAAACACGTTTTTGTCAACTTTCAGACAAAGGCATTCATGCCAAAGGAAAGGTAATGCGTCCGTTTGTCTCATTAAATGTGGGCAGAGGCGTTTAAGCGACTTCAGCAACGCGGACGAGGTCCTCTCAGCAGGGGCTGCAGCGATCGCGAGGTTGGAATTACCGGCGCAAAAAACACACACATGCAGGCGGGAGGACTCCGACCAAGGAATGTGCGTGCGTTTTGGCAGGGTATTGCCACACTCTGCCCGCTTTCAGGCGGCGTGGTGGGGAGATTCCGTGCATTGTGTGCTTGGTTTTAGGGAATGAAGCCTCGGAACTGAGAATGATACGATCGCTTGGAACAAGTTTTCCTTACCCCACCCCTGGTTATGTCTCAGACATGTGGGATGAAAAATTTGGTAAAGGATAGAATGATTATCTCTGTTATGTTGTCTGCACGATCCGTGATGCATTTTTCCATATTTTTTTGTCTTTGATCCCACATTTACGTCTGTCTACCTCCCCCATTTCGTGCTGTCTCTGGAAAGTTCTATTCACCAGTCCTCATTGCTCTTTTTCTCCTCAGGTCTATTTTCTACGCACACCCGCACACCGAGTCAAAACTTAGATGGCTGCTACTGCTGCAGATGGAGAGTGGATCGATGTCAGCGGAGATGGAGGATTGCTTAAAAAGGTACGAAAGAGGAGCGGTTCGTAAGGAGTTCAGGGGGTTATAAATAGGAGGGCAAGATCCTGGCTAAAATCAGCACGGGAATCTAAGAATTGCCCGTCTTGATGGTGCATGGACTAAACAGATATTAAAGGAAGGAGAAGGTGAATCACCGCCGGATGGAAACGAGGTCGTAGCGCACTACACAGGCACTCTGGAAAGCGATGGGACTGAATTCGGTATGTATGGTCGACGTAGAATCTGCGAAAGATTTTACCGTTGTTTCAATTCAAAATGAGAGGATTTGCTTTGGTTGAATGGAAAGAATGTTTCCTTATTAACTTTTCTTGTCTGACGTGCCGCAACCTCTACTCTGTGCCATGTCTAGATTCCTCCCGGAAGCGCAATCAGCCGTTCAAGTTCACGATCGGGCTAGGGCAGGTGATCAAAGGCTGGGACCTCGGTTTTGCGACCATGAAGGTATGCAAAAAAAAGAGGTTGTGGACGGCCTAGGGATGTAGGATCGGTGCCACAGGTCGAGGGATGCCTCTGTGCACGGAATTGGTCGTTGCGACGCCCTGGGACAGGCTGAAGCCCTCCCATCAAGGAAACCTGGTAATCCACTGGCCTCTCCACCTTCTTTGCCACTCCATTGCCCAGGTCGGGGAACACGCGATCCTGAAGTGTCGAGAGGACTACGGATATGGGGAGAGCGGCAGCCCGCCCACCATTCCTCCCAAAGCCACCCTGTGCTTCGACGTGGAGCTTCTCTCTTTCGCGCCCAAAAAGAAGGAGAAGTGGGAGATGTCGGCAGAAGAGCGGATGGCCGAGGCTTTGAAATTGAAAGAGGTGTGCTTTTTCCCTGCAGTCTCTCTCCTTTTTATATTTGACCCTTCCTTCCCCCTGTTTTTTGGATCTGTCCTACGTCTTTCCCGTCCTTGTTTCTTCTCTTGGGAGAAGGATACGCATTGACTCTTTCAATTATGTGGTATTCAGTCTCGCTACCGTCATTTGCCTTTTTATAGTCCTTCCCCTCTCATTCATGTCTTCTCTTGCCCTCCCCCTCCTCTTTCCCGCCTCCTCTCCCTACCTGTCGCTCCCAGGGTGCCGCCGGTCATTTCAAGGAGCAACGATGGGGCGATGCGGCCTCTGAGTACATGGATGCGGCGTCGTACGTGGATGGGCTGCATGTAGGAGGGAGGGAAGGAGGAGGAAGGGAAGGAGGAGGGAGGGAAGGGGGGCGGGAATGGATGAAGAAAGGCGGGGAGAGGAATGTAGTGTGAGGGGCGATGGATAGGGTGCTGTTTGAAATGTAGGGAGACGCGAATGAGAGTTTGGCGTTTTAGTAACCAATTCCTGATAAGGATGCATACACTTTACTGTTAACTCCATGCTGACGATGACCCGCCCTTTCCTCCTTCCTGTCTCTGTCCCTCCCTCCCTCCCCTCCCTTTCCTGCATCTTCCTCCCCTCTTTCGCTCCCCACCCTCGGGTCCTGGACTAGGAGGATGACCCCACGGTGGAGAAAGAAGCGGGTGCCTTGGCGGTGACCCTCCACAGCAACGCCGCGTTGGCCTTCTTGAAAGCGCAGGTAATGCGTCCGGACCATCCCCCGTCGGTCAAAAGGCTGGGGCGGAGGCACTGAATGAGGCTACCCGAGTAGAAATGGAGGCATTGGGCAATACAACCGACTCAGCCGTGGACCCCATTGTGCCTTGGCTTTGTGACTGTCTCCTTATCAAATCCCTTACCTCCCTCTTCCTCCCCCCCCCCCCCTCCTCGCTTGTCCTACCCGGCCCCACGGGGAATGGGAAGACCATCTCCTTTCTCAATACATGCACACCCCCTCTCCCTTCCTCGCTCGTGTTCCCCTCCCACACACCCAGATGTGGTCAGAAGCCGCGCAAGAAGCGGGACTTGCCCTCAAGAAGGAAGCTGAGCACGCGAAGGCTCTCTACCGACGAGGTAAACGCCCTGCCCCCGTGCCACCTGGAGCATTCATTGTGCCATTTTCCTCTTCCCTGACCGCCCTGCTTGCGTCCTCGTGTCTTCCCCCCCTCTCTCCCTTCCTCTCTTCCTCCCTTCCTCCATTCTTCCTTGTAGGCGTGGCTCGCATGAACCTTGGGCTGCTCGAGGAGGCCAAGGCAGACTTATTGGGGGCGGCGAAGGTCGACCCTCAGAACAAGGATATCCGAATGCAGGTAGGGAAAGAGGGAGGGAAGGAGGGAGGGATGAAGGGTAGGAGACGAGACTTCCAATGAGATTGAGGGAGGGGCAGGGAGGAGGGAGGGCGGAAATGAGGGAGGGGAGCAAGCGGAGCCTTACGGCCGTTACAGTGTCGAGGGAGGCGAGGCCGCTTCTGAAAGGTTTTGACTTAGTGTTTCTCTCCCTCACGCCCCTGCCTGTTTCCCTCCCACCCCACCCGGTGCCCTCCCCTTCTCTTTTTCTCAGTTGCAAGCCATCAAAGACAAAATGAAGGCCATGCTCGCCAAGGAGAAGGCTACCTTTGGAGGGTACGTGCGAGGCGTGGGAGGGGGGGACGGATGACAGGAGGGAGGGGTAAGATGTAAGACCGCGATATATCGCGGAAGCTCGTCGGGGCTGACAGGGAGGGACGAAGGAAGGAGGGGTGCGAGAACGGGTGAAAGAAGTGGGTGAAAAAGGGAAACGAGAGGACACGCCTTTTCTCGCTCCACGAGTCATAGTATACCCCATGGCTGTCGCACGGCTCCGCACCCTATCTTATCCCTCCTCTCCTGTCTGCCTTCGTCCCGGCCAGTTTCTTGAATAAACTCTCCATGTACGAGGACAAGGAAGGCGTGGTGGCGCACGAAGGTCCCAACCCCAAGGTCTTCATGGACGTGACGATCGGCGAGGAAAAGGCCGGGAGAATCTCGATGGAACTCTTCGCGGATACGGTCCCGAAAACCGCCGAAAATTTCAGAGCCTTGTGCACAGGCGAGAAAGGACAGAGCCAGACCACGGGCGCGCTCCTCTCCTTCAAGGGCTCGGCTTTCCACCGGGTCATCAAGGTGCGTCTCCTCGTCTCACCTTGACCTCCACCTTCCTCCGCTTTCCTGCCTTTGCCCCCTGCCTCGTGCCCCGTGGTAATTGCTGTCCAGTAGTCGTCCTGGATGACCGTGAGCAGGCCATATCATGAAAACCAACTCCCTCGTTCTCCCCTCCTTACTTCCATCCCGCCCTTTTCCCCCGCATCGACCCCCACAGGATTTCATGATCCAGGGCGGCGATTTCACAGCCGGCGACGGGACAGGAGGAGAGTCCATTTACGGGCAAAAATTCAAGGACGAAAATTTCAAGCTCAAACATACGGTGCGACCCTGAGTCTTTCTCCATTCTTTCTCCCGGGATATCCATCATATCTGCATGACGTGCTCTTTTTTATGCGATACAAGGGTAGTCTGCTTTTTTCGTCTTCGTTCGAGCTCAGCTCGACGCTAGCGTAATCAAGTGCACACGAGGGCTTATCCCCTTACAGATTTATTATCCGATTCTACTTTTAATCGTCCCCTTCCCTTTCCTTCTTCCCTCCAGGAGCCCGGCCTCCTTTCTATGGCCAACGCGGGCCCCAATACGAATGGGTCTCAATTTTTTATTACTACCAAAGATACACCCCATTTAGACGGTCGCCATGTTGTCTTTGGAAAGGTAAGAAACGGGGAGGAAAGCGTGATTGATGGAGCCTGACGTGTTTGAAGACGGTTCGCTGTTGGGATGTAAAAGCGCAAGATACGTGGGGGGTTCAGTTAAGATTCGCCTGTCCTCTAAAGAGACCTGATCCGAAGGGAAAAAGGAGGATTATTGAGTGAAAACGGAGCCCATTTTGTTTTCTCACACCTCTTCTACTCTGTCAGGTGATTGAGGGGATGGAAATCGTCCGCCGCATCGAGGAGCTGCCCAAAGATGAAAAAGATCGACCGTTGGAACCCGTGGTGATAGAATCGTGCGGAGAGCTCAACGAGTGAGAGGGAGTCGGGCCGGGCGGCAACTGGTGGTGGAGAGACTGAGGATACCGAGCAGGCATATTATGAAGGCGAACGATTAGAAGTTGGAGGGCAATTTCGGGCTGGAGGGAGGGGGTTAGATCAGGGGTGTTCTGGAAGAAATATTGAGAAGGTTATCGCCTTGTTAGACTTTCGGAAAAGGGAGGAAGAGAGGAAAAAATGATGGGGAGATAGGAGGAGAAAGAAAGGCGGAGATGGAGCCCTGACCAGTAAAGGAGAAAAGAGGAGGAAAGATAACGAATACGTAGTTGAGATGGTGAAGGCCTCTAGTAACCCGAGCAAAAATAATTTGATAGAAGGAGAAGGTCTCTAGATTCTCCAAATGCGTACTCAGAACGCACTGAATGCAGAACTTGAATTTCCCAATGATATTCTGGATCTCGCGGGAAGATCGAGCTCAAGCGTGTCTTAGAATCAAATTGCAGCTGGTTATAGTTTCTTTCTCCGTGTGAGTGTGCGAAGATCGGAAAGAGGCAAGATACCCTGGGGTATCACTCCTCATCGTCATCTCTGTCTCACAAATGTCTTGCATCTTATACTGTGTACAGCTTGATATCTAGTCAGTGCACATCCTTACCTTTCTCGATCCAAAGAGGAGAGTCGCAATCAGCATTTCCCTTCATGTCCAAGCCCGCGATAGTCTGGGCTACACCGCTGCTTAAGTATCCGAAGCGTTTCCAACGGAGGTCAATGACTAATTTCGTCTCGGTGAGATGATGTAGGGTCGCTCTTTCTTTCAAAACACTGCACATGAATAACATAAGAGAACACTTGTGCTTCTTTGTGAATAAGATAAGAAAACAATTGTGCTTCTTTGTTCTGTGATAAGTATTAGAAATCATGTTTTAGTTGTTTTATTCCAACTGCACAATCTCGTGCCCCTCGCAACAATTGCCCTCCCCTGTTTCCCTCCCGCCTGCAGTTCCTGACTGCCACCCATTTTTTAATTTCAGAAGCCAGTGGATCAAATTTATTAGCCTGTGAGCGACAAACATTTCCAATTTCTCACCAGTTCGCACCCTCGACCTACACAACCATCGCATCCAAGGCTGCCTCATCCTCCTCCTCCCCCGCCTTCTCCCCCAACGCCACCTCATGAAGTGCTTTGCCCACCCCGTTCCAATTTTCCTCCTTCGGTGACCCCTTCAGCACTGTGACTGGTCGTTTCTCTTCGCTTCCGTCGTCTTTCTCCTCCATGGGCTGGTGCGCCGCAGCTTGAGCTTGGAGGTCCATGCGGGCACGAGCCTTTTCCAGAATTTTCTTCTCCTCGTCCGGATCTAGGCCTGGTAGCACAACAGTTGGGAAAAGCACACACAGATGAAAGGGGCAAGAAGAGGAACGGAGGATAAAGAGGGTGAAACGATAAGATCTTCAGCGAGATATTTGGCATGACCTCAGGGCAGCAAGCTCCTCTTTAGATCTGGCAATTTTCGTGGTGCTTATTTTCGCACGCAAGGTCTTCACCATCAATAGCAACTTATAAAAGGAGGTCGGATTTCTGCAAGTTTGCACACACGCACCTTCGATGGTAAAAACGGCACACAGGCGGGGAGGTTTGAAGATCTTGGCCTTAAACATGACCGTTGGGGGCACATTGCATATCGCGTAGGAGGGGTTCAGGTGGAAATCCTCGAATTCTCGGGGCATGCCTGAGGGAGGATGGAGTGGGATGGGGAGGAGGGGGGACGAAACGAAGAAGAGTCAAGGGCAATTTCTTAGCAGTCAGTCCACTAGTCCATGCCGACAGCGATCGGGATTCAGAGGTGATCTTATGCCTTCCTTGGCCATACCCAATGGTGTTCCAGGAGAGTAAGGCACGGGCTGGAAAAGTTGCCCTGTAAAACGCGCGCTTGTGCATTTGGCTTGCTTGCAGACTTCCTTCTTCATGTCCTACTCGTCCGAGGCAGACAAAATTGAGAAAAGAAGAGGAATGAGGAAAGTCATTTTAAAATGTTCGTATCATGTTGTGAAACGACAAGAACACTGAGCAATTAGGCAACACAAATCTCTCCCCGAGGAAGTAGTATCGCGTCCTCCATTTCTCTTCCTCCTTCTTACGGTTCACAGCCCGGCCTGGGCTCTCTTTCTCTCTGCGCAGAAATACCCCTTTTATGGCACTAATGCATGTCTGCTTACCTCGCATTCCATGTATCCAACGAGGACACCTTCCGACTCGGGAGACAGCGTGAAAGCCCCGTCAAATGTTTCAACGCCCCTCAACCCCCCAAACAAAGTGCTTGAAGAAGCAGGGGGTTTCGATGCAATTGCAGGCATGGGGACAACGAAGGCATTGGATACAGAGAGTACAGTCGCCACGAGCAATAGGTCATAAAGGCGGGTAAGAGAAGACTGCATCCGCATGAGTCCTGCAGACAAGGGAGAGGAAGAGAATGGAAAGGTTGACGTTGAAGCAGCAGCAATTTCGACGGGAAGAAGAAAGAGAAAGCAAGCAAGCCAAAAAAAATCAAAGAAAGGACTCAACAAACTATCCAAGACTGCTCACCGACGACTTGGAAACAATGATACATATGTCATCTACAACGATTCACAAGAACGACCAAAGCCAAGGCCTGGGGTTCATACGGAGCAGTCGGTTCATCGGATACGAACCAAAAACACGGTCAGAAAGTAACAAAAAGTTCAAAGCAACGAGCGATGCGCCCTGCAATCCAAGCGATAGCCCACCACCACCGGCAAATGTGAATGCAAAGAGGGCAGTTTGAAGGGAATTTACTACCGTTTTATACGAAAGGTGTTCAGTAGAAAGAAAATGCTTCTTTGGCAGTTGTTAAAACTGTCCAGCAGTTTTCTGATATCTTAGCATTTCCTCTACAAAGATAGTTTGTCTAGGGGATAACTCAGTCCCTTCAGAAATGTGCTTCCTGTACAACCAATTTTGGCCATTTTAACGAGATGAACAAAAAAGCTGTTGGATCAAAAACGTGGATAAGACAAAGGGATAACAGTTGACGCCTCAAATCGTGCTGAATGATCCTCAATTGATGAGGAAGTGCTCATCTCGTGTTCACGCCATCGTGTCCCGTTCACGTTTTCCATACATTGCTTCTGTCTGCGAGCTTACTTAAAAGTAAGTGCCATTTTTGTACATTCTTCTTGTTTCCATGTTGTTCGTATTTAGCTTTCCCATAAAAATTGGTTTCTAAGACTGAATCATTCATCCCGATCGCGCTCGATCCGTTCTCAGTCTCTGAATTTTGTGACCTCTTCACTTTTTCATTCAGATAAACTTTATCAAATATTTCGTTTTCTTTACTACAATTACCAAAATTATTGAGCATTTTAAAACCGGGGCCTGTTGAAACATGAAGTGGACTAGCGGGTCTACAATGTAATTGGGAGGCGTGCAAGAGCAGGCTCCGCTGCTAGATACATTCTATATCGTCCGAACCGCATTTGCGGTCAAACATCCCATAAATACATCTTTTCTTCCAATGCGCAAGGTGGAAGCATCGCCTTCAGGACTCCCTCCACAGTACGCAAATATCGCCCTGATTACCGGACACCTGTATACCATGTCAAACGCCGGTCTGATAGTTTGACGTCAAAGAGATAAATACGACTGTGGTTTCACAACAGCATTTTTCAATTTGAGCTTTATCACTATTTGCGAACCTGATGAGCAAAGAAATTTTGACACTCCAGGCACAAGGCAAACGATACCACGCAAATACAGATATGGTGGAGAGCACCGGGAGGACGGGAGGACGGAGAAGCAGCTAGAAAAGAGAGAAAATAATGAAGGCGGTATCATGAAAGGTGTATGGTTAAGAATAATCAAATCGAATCAGCAGTCGGAAAACAGAAGATAGGGATTGAAGATCTTACGAGGCAGCGCATTTGTTCGATGCGATAAGCAGTCTCCACTTCGCGACAAGTTCATAACATACCCGGATATACCTTTCCTGTTCCGCGCCGCAGTACAAGGTACAGACACTCGACCGCTTTAACGACTGACCATAGGAAAGAAGTTCGTCGTAGCCCCAAATATGGTGCACGCATGAAGTTATTGTCTCCGAACTCCTCGGCTAAAGAAAAAAAATGTCAAAGGGTTGTGAAATGAAAGTTTTGTCCGGCCGTCCTTTTTGCATCATGCTTGTGAGGAAAGGGTGTGGTGCCGAGCGGCTTGAGCACTCACTGAAGGATAACCCACCATATCGCCTGGCAATGCACAAGACCATGTTGCCGTGTTCTACGAACATATTTGCGTGCATGAATCCCGTTCCAGGAACAACGGTTTCTTGTGTGACAGTGGAAATAGCGTGAGGTTTTAGGAAGAAATCCATGAGCGGCCCTCCCTTCTTCTCAGTGCCAAAAAATAATGGAAAGCTTTGTTGGACAAGTCGTATTTTTGTCTTGTCATGACAGCGTTGGTACAATGTATTTGTTAAAATGAGAAATGTATCTTAATGCTGGCACAAGCGCGATTTCCGCAGGTCTCCTTATCATATGAGTTACTGCACTTGTCAACGTACCCTTGGCTGGTATTTCACTTACTGATTTCTGTTCCAAATCATGAATTTATCATATCTACCATAGAGTTCTTAGCATTATGGGGCCCAAAAAAGGGACCACCGGTCCTGCAGCGGTGAGATTTATTTATGTTTTTATCCTTTGGTGCTATCTTCCCCACGTGCCGTTGTCGACCTCCCCTCACCCGTACCCTCCTCCGCTTCATCTCCACGAGCAGGCGAAAACGGAGGACGAGGACTTGGACGCCCTCCTTACGCAATATAAGGTACGAGCATGAAGCTACCGTGCGTGTTGTTGGGTTTTCTTGCCGCTGTAGTTCACAAAATGGTATGGCACGCTTCTCGCGGATGACCACAGGCGGAAGTCGGCATCAAGGAAGGTGAAGACGCTGCAGCGGCGAAAGAGGAGGAGGAAAGCGACGATGAAGAAACAGCTGGGAGAGGAAAGGAAGAAGGGGAAAAAAAAGAAGACAAAAAGAAGAAGAAGAAGAAGAAGAAGCCCGCGGAAAAGAAGGAAGCGGCGGTAGCCGACGCCAAAGCTGCGGCGGGAGGGAAGATGTCTGCACAGGCCAAGATGATCCTGGCAAGACAGAAAGCGTTACAGGTAACGTGACACGAGAAGGATCGATTGCATCGGAATCATGGAAGAGAGAATGAGAGAGGCAGGGATGGGTTGAGTGATTAGGAAGGAAAGCCGAGGAGGAGGTAGATTCCTCTCCAGATGTGTTACTCACCTGCATGCCCACATCTTTTTATTCCTGTTTGTTATCCTTTTCTGGGTAGGAGGAAGAGGAGCGGCTTCAACAGCAACGAGAAGAAGAGGAAAAGAAGATCGCCGCGGAGAGGGCAGCGGAGGAGGCGGAGTTGGCGGCCAAGGAGGAAGAGAAACGGTCAGTGCCGGAGAAGAGCGGAGGACCTTTTTGGCTTTCTCCGCTTCTTTCTAGCGTTTCCACCCCTTGTGGTCGCTTCCCCTTGTCACCATGCGGCTCCTTTGCCTCGTGCAGCACGAGGGGGCCGTAGTCAGAGAGTCAAAGTTTCTGCCCTTCCCTCCTCACGACCTCCCTCTCCTCTCCACCCTCGTCGTAATCCGTTTCTGACGGGGTATCTCTCATTCCCCCCCCCCTTCCGTTTTGGTTCGTCCAGTTTGAAAAAGGAGAAAGCACGCGCCAAGATGGAAAAGCAGAAGGCAGAGGGTACCTACATGACCAAAGCCCAACGTGAAAAGGCCATGCGGTACGCCCGCCCCTTCCTCCCTCCCTTCCTCCCTCCCTTCCTCCTTCCTTTGCTTCCTCCCGTCCTACCGTTCCTTCTCCACAGCAACGCCATTCTCACCCTTTCAATTGATTCCTCCCGGTCACATTTCTATTCACGTCTTTTCCTCTTCTCCCCGCTTCCCCTCGTCCCCTCCTTCCCTCCCTCCTTCCCTCCCTCCCTCCACCCGACTTCGTTT
>NW_005803870.1:0-45490 GCF_000240725.1 Microchloropsis gaditana
TCCAAGGCCGAGTACGACGAGTCGGGGCCGTCCATCGTCCACCGCAAGTGCTTTTAAAAATCGAAAGAGACGAAGTGGAAGACATTCGAGAAACAGGAGAGGAATTGTTAAAACATGAGAGTGCACGTTGACGACAATTACATGTTTTCGTCTTTGTGTCGCTTTAAGCAAGCAGCTTGGATTTACTTGTGTCATGCATATTTGTTCGCGCTGGTCAGTGTACAGTCTTGAAGCTCGATCTGAGCAAAAAAAGACGAAACGGGAGGGGCACGGGGCACTTCAGGGAAACATTGACAGCGCAAAAGCATCACAGAGTGTCGTCTTAACCATAACAAATTAGAGTTTTAAAAAAAAGAAAAATGGGAAAAAACAACAGCATTTTATCTTGCCTTCGCGGGCATACAGAGCAGTGTTGGGGTCAACAGGACTCGAAGGTCTCTTAGTTCTTATAGCGCACGGGGGATGGCCGTTTGCCAGGCTTTCAGCCCAGCAAGACCTCAAAAGTGTATGCTTTAAAGATTCTGGTTTCACGCATCATCTCCGTTTCGAAAGCTTGCGGGAATAGACCAACCGATTGATGGCTGCTGAAAAGCGCTGCAGCAATTCCTCCTCTCCCGGCAGAGCCTCAGTCAACATTTTCCCCTCGGCATTTTCTCGCAAGATTTTGATCGTTCTGGCCTCGCTGTCCAACTGAATGGACCACCGACCAGAGCCCTGCACCTTCAGGTCTTTCCCGACGAACTGCCAGACGATGTCGCTGCCGACGGCCGTGTTGATTACAATGGAGGGCTTGGGCGAGTTGAGCACGCGAGAGATGGCGAGCGTCGACAGGCCCGCACCGAAATCATTCACCAGCCACTCCTGCAACACATTCAAATCCACCCGCTCGCTGGCAGCCAGGACCTTCTCGAACACAGTCACGCCCCCTCGCGTGTCCAGACCCGCCATCAGTTGCTCCCAGTCGCCCGCGCTTGGCGCTTGTCCCTCCAGACTCACCACAGAAAAATCTCCGATGCTATCAATAAGCCCCGATGCACGAATCATGCTCTCAGCAAGGGCCGATCGCATGGTTGCCGCGTCTCGATTTCGTGAGAGAGAGCTTCCCAGAGCCAGCAAAATGTTTTGCTTCGCGAACGACTCCTCCAGCACAGGTTTTTGCAGCGGCCCTCCCACGAAAGGCAAGACTTGTACGGCGGCATTGGGACTCGTTGCAAGAGCGGGGGGTCCGAATAGACGCCCGTGCTGTGCCAAGACAATGACAGCCGACCCGGGGCCGGAACTTCTCGCGGCCTCCACGACCTCCTTCGGGTCCACGCCTCTCGCGAAGATGTTCAGATTCAACCCCCCTCCAACCCTTCCCGCTGCTGCAGTGTCATTGGCGTACGCGGCTATTACAACCTTGGTCAGCGGCCCGATGTTCGACAGTATTGTAGGTAGCGGCAGGTAGTTGCTAGGGTCTGCGCCTGCCTCCTCCTTCGGACCCTTATCAAGGCTGACGAGGGCAACCGAGGCTCCAGCCAAATCATCGGAGCCAATAGAGTCCAGGCTTTTGCGTGTGACTTGTACGTTTGGGGGCAGCAGCATAGCTGGGACGGGGTCGCTCGTCCCTGTTTCGAGTATGGCGCGCACTCTGACGCCTTCAAGTGTGGTTGCCATCTTCGCCGCAATCAGCTGAGCTGTCCCGTCCTCATAACCCACCACGACAGCTACTTTTCCCATGCCCTCCGCTGACATCATCACTAAGCTTTTCCCTGCCCTTATTGCACATGAATCCTTCAGCGTTGTCCGTGGTGGAGCTAGAAAGCCCCATGCTCCTTGTTGCAGCAAAGTCAGAACCGTGAAGATCATAAAGCCCCACAATACTGAGAAATGCCTGTGCCATACACTTTGTCTTGCGCCTATCGACATTTTTTTACTCACTATCACTGATTTGGATCCCAGCTTGTCCTCCCCGTCCTGTATCGTGCATTGTTGACTTGAGTTTGATACCAGAAATGCTTCGAAAGTAGTCAGTCAGCATCCATGCGAGTGTTACAAAGGACATGTCCGTGCGCCGACGCGCTTCCATGCAACTTTCACTGATTGGGGCTTAAAAGGAGACACCCCGCGGTACGCGATACCTTGAGACGGACGCCGGGAGACGGTCTAAAGCGGGTTCCCAGGGGCCAGCAAGGGGGGAGGTCGCTTCCTGCGGGGGCGACGGAGGTGAGCGCTCTCTCCGTCCATGTCCAGCCCCGCCCCGCCAGGCAGGTGTGATGCGGGCGTTGCATGCGTGGTCAGGCAGCGAAGAGAGCCTGAGACACCTGCGCCAACCACTGCTGCCTCACCCGTGCGCGGTGGTGGCCGGGCAAGTGCGTGTAAGGAGGGAGCCGGACATGGAGGCGAGGAGGATGAGAGTGCACCTCAAGGCTCTCCTCTTCTGCTGTCCACATCGCGCAAATAAAAACCACCATCCTTTATATCATTGGAGCACATATCCTGTTGAATCACAGATCAACGTTTTAAAGAGTCGTCAATCCGCGACGAGATGCTTTCGCAGGCTATTCGCGTCAACGCGGCGGCTACCGCAAGTGGATTCGTCCGCAGGCTTCCCCGGGGCTGGACTGGCATCGTACGTACTGAGAGCATTAGCCGGAGAGTCGGCACCGATCGATTCCGCTTGTTTGTTATCTTTACAGCTCAATTCATGTTGTGATGCGGGTCCTTTTTGTCTCTCGCCTGACGTCAACCCTCTGCGCTCCCTTCGAAACTTGTAACTTCTCTCAGGCCGTGACAGGCTCGAGGAGGACGTATCATGAGAACATCGTAGACCACTACGAAAACCCGCGCAATGTTGGTTCGCTAGACAAAACTGATCCGAACGTGGGCACGGTAGGTGAATGTGCCGAAGAGGTTTTTAATATTCTCGTATAGTAACATCTTGATACATGCCTCCAAAGGGCCTTGTGGGTGCGCCAGCCTGCGGCGATGTCATGAAACTTCAGATCCGGGTAGACGAGGATGGGAAAATCACTGAGAGCAAATTTAAGACCTTTGGATGTGGCTCGGCCATAGCGAGCAGCTCTGTGGCGACCGAGTGGCTGAAGGGAAAAACAGTGGAGGAGTGCATGGCCATCAAGAATACGGACATTGCCGCTCACCTCAAGCTCCCTCCTGTGAAGCTTCATTGCTCCATGCTTGCCGAGGATGCGATCAAGGCAGCTGTCAAGGATTTGGCTTCCAAGAAAGGGACGGAAGCTAGGGCCGCTGTTGCGTAGAGGACAGCCAGGATGCGAGAGATACTTGCTTGACCTTGATGAGCGATGAAATACGTGAAAAGAAGGTACTTGTTTACCATTTGGAGTAAGCTTGGATGTTGTCATCCCGATTACATGAGAGACAAATTCTGACGCAAAGTTTGGAAGGCCACAAAGGAGAGAAGGTGATCGCCTTGGGGGGGAGAGGCAGGAGGGCGAGGGAGGATTGTAAGTAAGCAAAGGAAGCAAAATGCGACGACTCACGCCGCTCGTGTGGGCTGTGGCCATGCTCAGCTCGGGAAAGTGTTTCTTTCACGGTGTGGGCAAGTGTCTGGGCGCTGTCACCCTCGGGTCTGCCAGGACCGGGCCCAGTGATGCACGGCGTACGCCACTTCCGGCACCGCGCCGGCAGCAGGCGGGCTGGGAGTGGCGACCGGTCGGTTGGGAATGGGGTAAAACCAGACAGGCGGGGCCAGCAGGACGATGCCCACCTCGTCCACCTGACCCTGCTGCAGCACCAAGGCCGCCACCCCCCGTGTGAAGAGCCCCGGACCCGTGGCCTCGATCGTGACGAACGCCTCCAGCTCCCGTGCCGCTCGTGCCACCGCATGCTCGGCTGCCACAGCGTCGCTTCGTCCCAAAAAGCTCAAGATTGTGGCCAGGCTGCTGCCCTGCGCGCGCGTGGGATGGTGCCGCGCCGACAGGGGCTTCGACTGCTCTCGCTTGATGCGGTCGATCAGCTGTCTCAAGATGGGGTGCCCTGGGATCGAGCTACGAAGGCGCGAGGGGAGGAGGGACCAATAAAGCAGTCATGAGTGTACCGTCGGTGCCACATGAATCTATGAGGCAACGCACCCGATAATCCCGTTGTTGAGCTCCACAGTGCCCGTGTTCGAGAAGCCCGCATAGAACGACGGCCCTCGTTGCCCGTGAAGATCGTCCAGCGGTCGCACGCACTCCATATCCACATCCACATAGACGCCTCCGTGTCTCTCCAGAAGCTCGTACCTTAGTATGTCGGATTTCTGTCCGTAGTTTGGAGCCGCCGAGTATGCATGCTGGTTACGAAGGCAGATAGAGTCCACGTCTGCGTCTGTCCACAGCCGGTGCGTCCAACCTTGCGGGAAGGAAAAAAATGACATCAAGTCCAAGACAGAAGGGACATCCCCTTTAATACCTACCGTCTTCCTCTGGGTGATGTCGAAGCCATGTTGCGCGTAAAGCTTGAAATCGCTCGGGCAGCGGGGAGCCAAGCCATATGTGGTGAAAGACTCGCGGTATAGAAGAATTTGGTTGGAAATATGTCTTCCCTTCCAAGCCTCGGTGGAAATTTTCGAAATTAACAAGAGCTTTGCGTAAAAATGCTTCTTCTTTGGGAGTGTCCAGCCAGTATCCCCGTCGCAGGCATAATTTGTCTGTAGTCCCGGCAACATCTTCCCGGTTTGTTGGCTCGTCCTCAAGGAATGAGTTGACATATTGCTGCAAGTGTTGCATTTGCGACTGGTTCCTTGAACCCATTAAGTATTCAAATACGTCTGTGGTCGAACTTTCAAATAATTTAGTTGGAAAAGTTGCCGTGTGCATGCGGAAGAAGCAACCCACTTAATTCTTGTTGAAGGAGGGCCCATATATGCGGCCACCCTGCCAGCAAGGCCTCTGGATTTTATGCCCGCTCAATGCATGATGTGGCCGAAACATGCAGAGTGGCAGCGTAACAAATGATCTTACAACTGTTGTCACGGACTGTGAATGAGCATAGAGATTTTCATGCGCGGTAATGAGCTCCCACTAACCTCCCGCTTCGGCCCGCGTACTAACAAGTACAATCGCATACAATCGCACCTTTTGCGCTTACCGACTTTCTGTGGGCAAGTCTTGGAAAGATGGTATGGCGTATGTTCGTAAGAAAATGAATCATCATTTCTCTGCACAATTTGTGGCTTCTTCTTTCCTTTCAAACCTATTTGATCTAAAAAACCGAAGTAAAACATGTTTGTCATATCTGTTTTACAATTCTCTACCTATGTACCTCTGAATATCTCAATTTTAAATTCCTTCCTGAAGACCTTGAGCTTTAATTTACAATGCCTCTTCATCATCCGCCCCCCAGTCGCATGTGCGCTCCAACCATGTCGCTGCCAGTGCGACACCGCTGGCGCCGCCAGTCACCATGCGACCAAAAAAACCGTGTATTGTGTTTTCAAAGCGTACAAGGTCGACCACTGCCCCTGCCTTGCGAGCTCGATCAGCAAATGCTTCGCCCTCGTCCCTGAGCGGGTCGAGACCTGCAGTCATGACAAGCATGGGAGGCATATTCTCAAAGACTTCTTGCGGCGCTCGCAACGGTGATACTAGAAAATGGTCCTGTTCCTCCGTCGGATTTGAAAGCTTAGCATTCCAAAAGGCCCTAACCTGCTTTTGCGTCAGAAGGAATCCTTCGTGAAAACGTTCACAAGATGCGCTTTCGCACCCGTAGTCCGTCGCGGGAACAACAGGCAAAATCCCGCAGAGACGCGTCTTGGCGGCCCCAAGGGCCATAGCCGAGGCTATGGTCAGATGTCCGCCAGCGCTCTCTCCCGCAACTGCTACTTTTCTTGTATCCAAGCCGAAGTCTTGGCCGCGCTCCAGCAAAAATTCCAGAGCATCCATCGTGTCATCCACCTGCGCCGGATACTTGAACTCCGGAGCCAGTCGGTATTCGACGCTTGCAACAACTGCTCCAGTCGCCTGTGCAGGTAAGTTAAGAGTTTTATTAGCTGTACTGCTTTGCTTCTAGGCGGCAGCAAGTTCACAAGGTGAGAAGGACACAAATATCGGGGAGAGGGCGAGGGGAGGAAAAGTCCTTCGTCGCAGGCGGCGCGCCTCCCACATTCCTACTTCCCATAATAGGAGTCGCCCGATAGGTACTGACCGATGCAAGACGCCGTGCGATCTTGTCATCCGAAGCGATGCTGCCAATGGTCCACCCTCCCCCGTGGATCCAGACAAGGAGCTTGGACATAGAGCCGCTTGAGCTATTTCGTTTACTTGCGTCGGCAGCGACCAAGGGGCGGAAGAGTCGGACAGGGATGTCATGATCTCCTTTGCTGGAGGGTACAAGAATGTCTTCCGTGCCAGCGATGGTTGGTGCCATGTTCAGGTGGTTGGCGAGGTCGAGACGGCGGCGGCTCCAGGCGAGGCGCTCGAGGTCCGCGAAGTCATCCGAGTGGTCGACTAAGGGGAAGAAATGACTAACTACGCACACAAATGCAGCCTGTATGCCTATTCGGTGAGATGACCAGAGTCGCCGCCAAGCGTGCAACAGTGGCAAGGCCAAGAGCAAAGAAAGAAGCAGGACTGCCCAGAACATAGCCCACGGCCGCCGGCTAACGTGAAGCTCATGGTAGCGTCGCCTTTGACGGTGAGCCTTTCGGCTTCGCGGGGTGCGCTCAGGCGTCCACATGAGTCGACGCTGTTGTGCAGGGGACAGCACCACTTTAGCCGAGAACGGTGGCGAATAAAGCGGGGTATTGCAAGAGCCACTTTGGACGCCGATAACCTCGTCCTCCGTACTCCCCTCCCCATCTTCCCACTCCAAGCTGAGCAGGCGGGAACGACGGGCCCCGAAGATAGGAGATTTGGGACAAGATGTCCGTATCGAAGCGTCGGGGCTTGGCGCCCCCTCACCCACCCCTGCGGCGACCTCCCCTTTTTCCCTCATGGCATCCTTTGCTTTATGTGGCGCAGCGACCCCAGAGGGGGGATTTGGATTTGGGGATTTGCTCGAGCCTTCTTCTTCCCATCCCCGTCCGCCCATACGTTTCATGCCTTGTTTGACTGATTGACTGGTCCACTGTGGCTCCGGCGCAAGCTGAAGAGAGGGGGCTATCAGTGAAGAACAGTGCGCAGTCCTCTGACGGGCTTGGACCGCCCTGCAAACCAGAAACGATGTCTTCGGTCAGTCACACGATCGCAGAGTGAATATTTAACCAAAGACCATGTGATTTTGTCAATTAAAAGATTGGCAGGAATTCTGCCGAGGGATGTCGAGCACGGGCGAAGCACGAGGCGTGAAGTTGGAACAGTTGGTGGGCAGGGACCTGTCGTCCGGCGCGGGGCGCGGGCAGGGCGGCCGTTGAGAAAGAGGAGACCGGACGGGGCCTGGGGCCAGCCCGTCGCGCTGGCAGGCGCACCCAAACCGAACAGAGCACAGGGACCGGACGGTGGCTCTGATGCCAGTCATGCGCGAGTACGACCATGTCAGGTGGCGCACTAGGGAGAAACGTTCTTTCCGGCAAGTGTTCTTTCCGGCGCAACATTTTGCAACGAACATATCGCCGCATTCAGCACCGCGGGCTTAACACATCTATTCGAATTATTGTGCATTATTAGACCGGACCTCTATCAGCATGCATGCAGAGTGGTATAAGATAAGTCTAGCTTAGTATGGCAATGCGTGTTATGCGGTGCATAGATTCCACAAAGTTGTCATGTCAAGAACACCTCTTCTCGCATCGATGGTGTTGGATAAGAAGCACGTAAAATTCAGGCTGAAGGCGACTAACAACTCAGCGAACTCACGGTGTCGTTTTTTTCCTCTGCACACACAGGAGGACAGGAAAAAAGTGTGTTTGGACATTAGGTGCCGGAGTGTCAATTTTGTCGTACGATTTTCTTGAATTTGCGAGCGTGCTACTGTCGTAGCTGGGGGTTACCCAGTCCGGTGGTGTGGAAGGAGATGGATATGTCAGTGAAACATATAGAGCTTGCAACAATGGGAGTGGCTGACTCGAAAGCAGTGTGGACGCACGTGGGCCAGATCGCGCTAGGTGTCTTCATCGGCGTGTGGGGTACTAAATCTCGGGAATGGTAAGTGCCTTTAATTGTTGCCTTTCGAGCAGGGGAGGAATGGACTACAAATCACGGAGCCATGCAACAGGGTATCAACCGGGGATGAATAAGAATGTTTTTTTCCTAAGCTCGGTGTTATCTCTTCTCTAAGGCGGACCTCTCAAGGCATTTCATCGCGGCCGACTGAAGATCTTACAGAATTTTCGTCTTGAAACCTCTCTATACTGCAAAATGTCAACAGGGCTTTCGCTGTTATGGGCGGCATGCTGGCCTATTTCTGGTGCGTCAGCTGGATGGAGCCCAATCTTTTCATCTCAGACGGCAGCGCCGCTGCTGCAGCAGACATCCCGCAGACAGCACTAGACGTGTTAAGCGGCATCGTGATCCTGGCGGGCACGGCCACTGGGGCTGGCTTGATGCTCCTGTGGAGAAGCATCTCAATCGGAGTGATTTCTGGCTTCTTGACGTTGGCGCTGCTGATGCTGTTGGTGGGAGGCGCCTCGTTTTCTGGGGCCGCCTTCACGGGGCCCGTAGTCGTGCTTCTCGCCTGCCTCGCGGGGGTGGGAGCACTCTTACTTGCGTATCGGGGCAATCGTATGTCCAAACAACGTATGAATGTGATCGTGACGTCTGCATTCGGGTCGCTGGTTCTGGCATGCTCATATGATCCATGGGGCGCGAGGAATTTCTTGCTCGGAGACCTGGCCGCTGTCAGCGTCCTCGACTGGGCGGCCATCGGTCACTGTAGCCTTGAGAGGGGAGGCTGCCATCCGCGCGTGGCCCTAGGCATGTGGCTCGTCTCAACATTTTTCGCTTGCCTTGTTCAAGTGTACCTTGGAGGAGACCCCGAGCTCCGGCAGCAAGTCCTGGCCCTTCTACGGCGCGACCACCACCCGTACCAGTCGCTGCCCGACGCACCGACCCGGAGGTCAGACGCGTCGAAGCAGGAACCGGCAGCCCTTCCCAAGCACCTCCGCCAAGACATCAACAAATTCAAGCTAGCAGAGTTGGGGGTCAATATTTTGGATTTGCGGCATCCCGTGGATGCTGAAGAGGACGGTCGCTCCAGCAGCATGGACGAAGAAGAGAGTAAGCTGAGCGCCACTCTCCTGTGTATGTTTGAGGAGATACAAGACGTTTTTGGTTTTCAGACCCACAGTGGCGTCAATCAGGTGGAGCACCTAGTCCTTCTTTTGATGAACCAGAAACGCTACGAGGATCCTGCCTACCGGGAGTTGATGCCGGCAGGGAAAGGACCCTTGAGCGACGAGGCGGTCGATGCCGGTCCTGTAAAAATCCTACACGACAAGTTGTTCAAGAACTACAAACGCTGGTGCGCCTCCTTGAAGGTTGCTCCCCATTTCGACACGATACCCCACTCGGAAAGCCGCGGCACCTCGGCAAGTTGGAATGGCTCTGGCTTGGGCTCGACGGGAGGGAAGTGGTTCGAGAGAGAAGGGGATAAGGTGAAAATGCACAATCTGCTCTTATTCCTGCTTATCTGGGGCGAAGCTGGTAATCTTCGACACATGCCCGAGTGCATAGCGTGGCTATACCACACCACTGCTGCTTGTTTTAAGGGCTCCACCCTCCAGACCATCGAGGCCGTGGAGGAGGAGTACTTTCTCACCCACGCCGTCACGCCCATTTACGCGGTGGTGGCGGTGGACATGAAGAAAAGCAGGATGGACCACGTGAATAAGAAGAACTACGACGATTTCAACGAGTTCTTCTGGTCTCGTCAGTGTCTGGCGTACACATGGACGCCGGAGGACATGCCGGCCGTGCAGGCGGCGAGGGCCAAGAGAGCGGCGGGCGAGCATGCGCGACCGGGGGGGGGCGAGACCGGTCTGATCGCCCGGGCGCTGAAGGGTAGCCCCAAGACATTCATGGAGAAGCGGTCCTGGCTCATGATCATGCTGGCTTTCCGGCGCCTCATCGACTTCCACGTCGTCACTTTCTTCATCCTGGCCGTGCAGGGTTTCTGGCTGAATTTGCAGTGGGACGATCCTTACTACTACCAGCTCATGTCCTCCGTGTTCATGCTCATGAACTCTCTGGGAATCTTCTGGGCTACCCTCGAGATATGGGCCACCATGCAGGATATACAGAGTCCTTGCCCTCCGTTCGAGGTCCGAGAAGAGGCAAAACACGGCGTCATGCTGCGTCTCCTGACCCGCTTCGTCTTCTTGCTTTTCCAAGCCAGGTACTTCGGGCTTTCCTTAGAAGCTGATGGGCTCGATTTACTTCCTGATGAACGTTTAAGTGACAAATCGGTGCAGCTGGAGGCCTGGTGGATGTACGTGTGGATCTCTGTGGCCCTTCACTCAGTCTGGATCCTTGACTGCGTCTTCCAGGCCTGTCCGCCTCTCTCGACGCAAGTCTTTGAGACCCGCAACCACTACGTCAAGGCGCTGCTCGACATCATCTTCCCTCAGATGCGAACCTACACCGGCAAGCGTGTGCATGAGCCCTTCCACAAGTGGTGCTTATATTTCCTGTTCTGGTCCGTCGTCATCACAGCCAAGATTTGTTTTTCGTACCAATTTGAAGTTTCTCCCCTGGCGCTGCCGGCTCTGGAACTGGCGGATGATCAGGTTAACTACCTCAATAAGAACCTGTATTTGACAATTTTATTGATCATAGGGCGGTGGCTGCCCTTCGTGGCCATCTACTTGTTGGACATGATTATTGTCTATTCCTTGGTCGCAGGCGTCGTGGGTTTCTTGGTGGGTCTGTACGAGAGACTCGGCCAAGTATGCGACTTCGCTGGGATTCGCGAGCACTTTATGCGCACGCCTGAGAGTTTTTACTCCCGTCTCATCTACAATTCTGAAGATCGTCGACCGAAACACAGTCGCAAGGCTTCTCACGTCTCTGATCTAGGCATGTCTCGCCGGTTCACGTCCAGTAGGAACAATCTCCTGGCAGCGGCACAGGATGATGACGAGCGCAAGCCCTTGGTAGCTACCAATACAAGTGGTATGCAGCGGTTGGGAAACGGAATCAGAAGCAATTACAACGGGACTTCCACGCAACCGCATTATGAGTGGATGAACTGTGATGAGGCCTTTTTGGATATTGGCACCACCAAGTGGTACGCGTTCGCTACCGCATGGAACAAAATAGTTGAAAATCTGCGTGAGACAGACATCATTAGCAACGACGAGCGGGACATGCTCCTTTTCTATTTTTTCAAGGGTCTGAGCAAGAGTATCTACCTCCCCGTGTTCCAAACCGCTGGCTATGTGGAGAAGGCGGCGCGGCTCTGCGCTGAAAAGGGTAAAGAATTTCGTGCACTACCTAACGATAACGTCCACGATGGAGATCAGAGCTTGAAACAAAAAAGAGATGCGATCAAATCAGACAAGCAGCGCGTGGATCGGGAGCTTAGGGAGCTGCTGAACAAAGATCGAACAGCGTACGAGGCGGTAGCTGAGACGCTCGAATTGACGCTGGACTTCTTGAGGCGGATGCTGGGACCCAAGCACGCGCAAGACGTGCTGGCGGCAACCTTCACCTTGGAGAGCTTTCAGGGAAGCAATCGGGTCATGACGGTAGAGAGAGCAGTCGAAGAAGGGAATGGACAGGGTATGGGTCTTATTTTGGAGTCCCTCAGACTTGAAAACGTGGAGAAGGCGGTAGAAGCATTAGGCAAAGCTGTCTCGGCGCTCAAAAGCGGCCTTCCCCGTCGGGTCATCAATCCCAAGCGGGTTGAACCAGTGAAGATGGCGATCCCACCACGTGAAAGGGGCGGAATGGTGACGGTGGGGTCCTCGATGAGGAGAGTTAGGAGCAAAGGTTTCATGAGCAACCTGTCCCTGTCGTCACAGGATCTCGTCGCGGTCGGAGAGCAGGCTGCGGAGGGTGCTGTCCATCAGTCCCCGGCGCAGCCGCAAGTAGAGCTAGACAGTCTCCGAGACAAGATAAGAGATTCACTTCGAATCTTCTTGAGCACTGTCAAAGGGATTATTGTACCAGGCGCGCCAAACTATCTCCTTGCTGATGTAGCGACGGCAATAACCAATGTGCTGAACGGCCCCTTCTTCTGGGATGACTATTATGCATCGGAAGAGCTTGACCGCTTGGCGGAGTCCGAGGCAAAGTCGGCGGTGATGCCCGTTCTGGCCAAGCTTCAAGGGCTCCTGACGCTGCATGTGGGCGATGCGGAGCCTAAAAGTGCAGAGGCTCGTCGGCGCCTTAGTTTCTTCGTAAACTCCCTCTTCATGGATGTACCCAAGGCACCTTCTATATCGGATATGATGTCTTGGACGGTGATCACCCCATTCTACAGCGAGGATGTTTTGTACAACAGGAAGGATCTCGAGGCGGCGAATGAGGACGGCGTCAATACCTTGCTGTATCTTCAAACGCTTTACAAGTCGGACTGGAAAAATTTTCAGGAGCGCCTCGGTCTGCGAAATGACAGCACTAGTTGGGCGGGCAAGGCCAAGGAGGAGATACGGCTTTGGGCATCGATGCGTGCGCAGACTCTGTCACGCACAGTGCAAGGCATGATGTACTACGAGGACGCGCTTCATATGCTGAGTGTCCTGGACCGGGACCCTTCACTGATGCCAAATGCGGAGTCCAACAGTGTACAGCAGCTTATTAAACGAAAGTTTGGGTATGTGGTAGCGTGTCAGGTTTACGGGAAGTTAAAAAAGGAGCAGGACAGCAAGGCGGATGACATTGATTTCCTCCTTCGCCGTTTTCCCAGTCTGCGCGTCGCGTACATCGATGAACGTCAGAGCAAGAGTGGCGAGTCTTCCTTTTTCTCTGTCTTAATCCGCGCCAATGATGCCGGCACGGGCATCGAGGAGATATACCGCGTGCGTCTGCCGGGCAATCCTGTCCTTGGTGAAGGAAAACCGGAAAATCAAAATCACGCGATGATATTTAGTCGCGGCGAACACGTACAAGCAATCGACATGAATCAAGAAGGATACTTCGAGGACGCTTACAAGATGCGTAATTTTCTGCAAGAGTTCGCATTGACAGGGTCTCCTGACATGCCGACGACAATTTTGGGTTTCCGTGAGCACATTTTTACCGGGGCAGTCTCATCTTTAGCCAATTATATGGCTCTTCAGGAATATTCATTCGTGACTCTCGGTCAAAGGGTACTTAATCGACCGCTGCGCATGCGCTTACACTACGGGCATCCGGATTTATTTGACAAGCTTTTCTTCATGCAGAACGGGGGGATTAGTAAAGCTTCCAAGGGAATAAATCTCTCTGAAGACATTTTTGCGGGTTACAACAACTTGCTCCGTGGAGGTTCTGTAGAATTTAAAGAGTACGTCCAAGTGGGAAAAGGTCGCGACGTTGGCATGCAACAGATATATAAATTTGAGGCCAAACTTTCTCAGGGTGCCGCCGAACAATCGATTTCTCGCGATGTGTATCGCATGGTCAATAGAGTCGACTTTTTCCGCCTTCTTACCTACTACTTCGGTGGCATCGGGCATTACCTATCTTCTGTACTTACAGTCGCGGCTATCTGGCTCCTGGTTTATGTGCTCTTAAGCTTATCCCTCTTCCAGCACGAAAAAATTGGGGATCGGCCAATGGTGCCGATCGGCACCTTACAGATAGTGCTTGCTGGCGTAGGAATCCTTCAAACGATGCCTCTTTTTTGCGCCTTGCTGCTTGAGCGCGGTGTCTGGGCTTCCCTCACAGAGTTAGCCCAGGTTTTTATCAGCGGTGGCCCTCTATACTTTGTTTTCCATATCCGCACTCGAGATTACTACTATTCTCAGACGATTCTTGCCGGCGGTGCCGCGTACAAGGCTACGGGTCGGGGATTCGTGACTCAGCACGCGTCATTCGCCGAAACATTCAGATATTTTGCCGCAAGCCACCTCTACCTAGGGCTCGAGATGGTCGCCGCGTTGGTCCTATTCGCCTGTTACACGGATGCCGGGCAATATGTGGGCCGAACGTGGAGCCTGTGGTTCGCGGCTGTGGCATTCTTGTACGCTCCATTTTGGTTCAACCCCATGAGTTTCGAATGGGAGCGCGTGCGAGAGGACGTTGAAACTTTTGTCTCGTGGATGTGCACCACTGGGGGCTCCACGAAAAATTCCTGGGAGTCATGGTGGAAAGAGGAAAACGGATGGATCAAAGCGCTGGGACCCACGGCTAAAGCGTATCTCGTCGGTCGCTCATGTATTTGGCTGGTTGTGGCCGCCGGATTGCTGTATAAACCTTTGTACTTGAATCGCAAGTTCAGCGGATTGAACTATCTTCTGTTTCATCTAGGCATCCTCCTGGGACTTTGGCAGTTCTATCGGTTCCTGGACAGGAGGGGCAGGACGCGGAATCTCCCATTGCCTTATTGCTGCACGCGGCCCACGAACATCGTTATAGGGATGGGCATCGTCTTCCTGGTGGCTCTCATCATCATACATTCCGAGACGATCAAATTTTTCGTGGCTCTGTACTACCTCGGGGCGTGGATTACGGTGGTCCTCTCAGTTTTAGGGTTTAGAGAGCAGGCTAAGATCTTCCATTGGATTCATGACTGGGTCTTGGCTGTCGTCTTGATTATCCCCATCTTTCTATGCACTATACTTCAGTTTCCTCGGCATATTCAAACGTGGCTGCTGTACCACAACGCTCTTTCCCAAGGCGTGGTAATAAGCGACTTGATTCGTCACGCGCAAAACAGCCGCGAAATGTCCAATACGGATGATGAGCGCGCGCAGGCTCCCCGTTCACATGCCTTGGCATCAGCTTTACTGAATACACCTTCATCTGTGAACCTCAGATCAGCTTATTCACCGGCATCAGGCGGTCCCATGCAGATCTCTCCTGAGGAGAAAACAAGAGAGCGTCTTGTTGGCAGTGGTGGTGGCAACGGGTTTGATACCACATCGGGCGCTTCCTGCAAACGAGAGTCATTCAAAAGCGGACAGACACGACCAGATCATTCTCAGTCGACGAGTCAGCGCCCACACCAAGATCCATCTCCAGTGTCGCCGGCAGCCTCTGAGCAATCCCCAGAGGTGTTTCAATTCCGCCAACCGACCAATTTTCCAACACGGGAATAAACGCGTGCGTAGGCATGGGAAGTGAAGCTTGGCTTTGTGTCCAAAGTTGATGTCGCAGGAGCTGAACGATTTTGGGGCCTAGTTCACATCTGCACATCTGTCGCAGGCAAACGAGCGCTTTTGAATGGGCAATTCACCGGCCTGTCGAAGTAGTTTACTGCCGATCGACAGCTTTCTCGCGCTCCCGCGGTACTTGAGATAATCATTTGTATTTTTCTTCTGCGATATCTCGCAGCCTGTCATTACCACCTTACACATCAAGGATTCAGGCACATAAAAGGTCGCCAATCTTGTTCGTTGTCGTACTCGAGAACATGGATGGCAGGTAAATCTAGGGAATTGAAGTCTTACATGGGTGTAGTGAAAAGACCGAGTAGGGTACTGGGAGACTAAAACCTTGCCGGATGTCGATTGGCGACATTATAGGGATTCCGCTATTGAAACGGGCGAACAGTCATTTTTAGCAAAAAGAAAAAAGAAAAGATCGGGGACATCGCCCGGGCTTTGTTGAAGGATGGCGGAATCCTAATGATTATTTTCAATTTGTGATCTTTTAGGGGGTACTTTAGTGATGGCCAGCTTTTATTCTCAACTTCGAATAATCACTCCTTACAAGTCTCTTGGAAATACATACTCCTTAGAAGGGGGTGCTAAGCAGTCTGTGATGGAGCCACTCCATGGGAATATTCGCGGCAAGTTGGTACTGATAATTCGAAGGAAATTCTTTCCCACGCCCAAAGCCACCTCTGTCGGGTCCATCCGATTTAGATAGCAGAAAGACCAGCGAGACTTGAAACTAACGGCCTCAGCGCGTCCTTGATCCCGCCACCAAAAATACAGGCTCTTCACACTCCATAAATAGTCCCAGTGGTATACCGTTGGGTTTTCCCGCCAGCCTGCTATCCGCCCTAGCGGCGCTTGGTACCGACTTTCTCGCGACTGTACTACGGCTGTTGCCTTTTTCAGGAGGATCCGGCTCTCAGACAAAAGCTTCAAGCGATCTCGGAGTACATCCGAACCTTTTTCTGTGCAGTTTGGCGAAGTAGCTTGATACAGGAGTGCCACTTGTTGAGCACGCAGCGCAAGCATGTGAGCTCCATCTCGCATTTCTTTCAGGTGCTCCATGAGCGCGGGCGATACATTATTTTCACCTTCCACGACGCGAACCAACCTTGCACCATCCAGATACAACCTCTCTGTGCCTCGCTGCATGTAAGCTAGCAGTGGCTGTACATGCGGATAGTACGGATCAGCGTGTTCCTCGAAAGCTACGTAATTTGGCTGTGTGAAAGTCAAACCTAGTCTCCGGGGGAGTTCAACCCAAGTGTCTTTCCCGCACAGATAGGCGATGCCCGAAAGCTTGACTTGGTCGGGACAAGAGGAGGCCGCATCGATGTCATCGCCAAGCTCGCCCAAGAGAAGTGTGTGATATTGAAAATGCGCCATATCGGACACCCATTCAGCAACACGGCTTCTATATGACGGAGCGAGCTGTCTCAGACTTCTCTCTACCGCCTCCTCGAATGCGCGAGACGAGTCTGTGCCCCCCGATAAGAATTGAGTGGGATCCCACATGGCCGCGGCCATGATAGCACTGTTTAGCCAATAGCCCCATTCCCAGCCCGAGTCAAAATTCCAGGCTCCTGCTAGTCGGAAACCCTCCTCATCTTCGGCTTCAGCCAAGAGCAACAGATCATGCAGACGACGCTCTGCGTATACAGGCAAGAAAAGCGGTACATCGATATCTACATTGATGAAATACGCCGTTTCTGGGTAAAAATGGATTTGTCTTCGAAATCCTTCCTTTTCCCCGCGGGCCCCACCTTTTCCCGCTTCCCATCGCATGTAGTCAGCCATGAATGTGAAGTTCCTGTTTCCATATACACCGGCGCTTGGGTCGTCTAAAGCGTACGCTTGCACGGTGTGTGGCAGCACACCTAGTTCTGGCCCCGCATATGTGGGCAAAAAATTGAAGTTTAAGGGCGTGTCCGACCTAGGGTCTTTAAAATTTTTGCAAAATTGGTTTGAGGAGCAGTGGACCTTGACAGTCGCTTCTTTCCCCCACGTCCCGTTGACTCGCCCGGCAAATGCGTCCAGAAGCCGTAGCATTAGCTTGTCGTCGGGGGCAGAAAACTCTGAAAATCCGGCTTCGGTGGATAAAAAATCGAAGCCCGCGCCGCCTATCAGCCAATCCACTCGCTCCTTCACGGCCGCCACCTGCCAGACCTCCGGGGCCAGCGTGGTCGTCATCACCCAGGAGTGCTGCTGCTGGAAGGCGATCGGGTCATCCACGCCCACCATCAGGCCCAGCCCCTGGCCTAATGCAGCCAGCAAACGAAGCCGAGCCTGCCGCAGTGGGGAGTCAACCAGACTTCCCCATCGGCGGTTACCCAGCAAGATCCACTCGACCCGGTTCAGGCGATGCGCAATGCTCCACTCGAAGAACCGCGACACGTCCGGGACCATCTCCTCCCACAGCTCGCAATGTTCGCCTTGTGCGATAATTGCCGCGCACGTGCTTACATTCGATAGGCGCCGGTCCTCGAGGGCGGAGCATGCTGCGTGGCTTTCGCCCCCCCCCCCGCCCACCAAGCCTGTCGACATCCACCGGCGCTCGATGTCCTCAAGTGCTTTCCACGCCTCCCCCCCGCTCTGGTGCGCAGCAATATCGACACCGCCACGATCGAGCGACCAGGGCAAGTCGAAGCCCTGCAGCACGTCCGTCAGTTCCAGAGGGTGCTGCGTGTGCAAGTGGAAGGTCCGAGACCGCCACCGAGGGGCCTCCCACCGCGCCCAGTGCCCGTCGTTTTCAGGCAGATTTTGCAGTGTGACAGGGGGAATGGGACCCTCAAGTGGACTCCAAAACGCAAATCCTAGGGACTGAAGGACCTCATAAGCCGCGAAAGCTGCGCCGGTATCGACCGTCGTGGTTGCATTCCATGCTGCGTCGATAGGAAAACCGTTCCCAGCAATTATCGTCACATGCCCCCTACGCACTGTGAAGATGCCAAAGCTCTCTGCGGTAGCACTTTCTATTTCTGGCGCCTCCTTCCACTCGGATATGTGATCGAGCAAAGCTTGGTAAGTTGCGGTGTTCCCGAAGGAAAGTAAAATCCTATCCCCCCCCATTTGCTTTATCCTCCCGCCCGTCTTATTTTCCGTCACGGCAGCAAGGAGCTTAGCCTTTGATTTCACGTCATCTTCTCCAGTTGGCACAATCCACGGACCCAGATAATGAGCCAGGCGGAGAGGAATGATGCGGCCTAGGTTCGGCCCGGTTTCCAGTACCACCCTTGTCGAAGCGAGACTACTGCGGCTCCCAAGAAGGCTCAGATACACGAGCCAGAGCCGACGCATGACTTCAGCGCGTTGTGTTCAGGTAGTCAACAGAAAGATTTGAGAATGGATGACAAATTAGGATTTATCAAGGGTTCTCATTGAAAACGAATGTGACTGAATTGACTGCTTATTTCAGCTGGAAGGCTCGGCGAGGAGCGGCGATGATCCCGCCTGTCGGGAACGAAGCAGCGCCTATCAAGATGGGCGGGGGCCCAATGATTCGAGCGGCGGAATACATAACCTCTTCGAGTTTGATTGGCACTTGTCTGCCTCCAGAGTGTCAGGCGTGCAGAACCGCGGCATGGCACGGTCGATATCCGGACAATCCACCTGAATCCAACCTCCCCCCCTCCTGTTACCCCAGGACAATGCCCTGTCGCTCCTACAAGCCGGGAGACATCCTGTCCTTCCTCCGAACGGATGTAGAACAGCCATCTTCTCCCTCTGCTTCTGCGCAAGGAGGATCTATTGTGAAAGGTAGCAAAAAGCGCAAGCATCAGGCTGGCGCTCCGAGCAAGTCGACTCAATCAAGCTCCTCTATCTTTTCGGAAGCCACTCAAGCCAAATTTGTGCCGGTTCAGCCGCTTCCTGGTCTGAATATGGATTTGAATAATATTAAACGTCGACGAAAAACCAAAAAGGGCAAGGAGCGCCCGATACGGCCTAGTAAGAAGGAAAAGGCAGCTGCTTATCGGGCAGGAGAAGGTGAAATGGTTGGGAGCACTGCTCCAAGCGTCGAGAGCACATACTCAGCACCTGATAACGAAACGACAAAGCCAATGAAAACGTTATCAACAAATTTTGCTCTGTCTCAGAATGAGGAAGCAGGCCGTGGGGAAGATGTTACGTCGTTACCTCCTCTGGTGAGGGAGCACGTCCCTCGTGATGCGCACTGGAAACAAGGAACGGAAAACAAGAAGTCCAGACGAGACGATACGGGCGGCATTAATTTTGAAGCAGAGGTTGATATAGATAAGGAGAAGGCTAAGGAACGCCGCACCATCTTTGTTGGGAACCTCCCGACCAGTATCTCCAAAAAACGAGTGCAGAATATTTTCAAGGAGTACGGGGAAATAGGTAGGTAGCATCAATTTATTGCTCTATGTCGGATACGCTTGTCATTGTTTATTCTTGTCCAGTCTTTGATGTCGAGATGTATCTGCATCCTTATCCGCTGAATCACGTGCTTTTCCCTTTTCCTATAGAGTCGGTGAGGTTCCGCTCCATGGCCCTAGCGGGTGCCAAGATCGACGATCACGGGAACCAGCGTCTGGCAAAGAAAGTATCGGCAAACAAGCGCCTCTTGAGTGATGCTAAAGATACGTTCAATGCTTACGTAGTTTTTCTCCGAGAGGACTCGGCTGAGGCCGCAATAGCCGCCAACAATCGGCTTGTGGAAGCAAAGCATCTGCGAGTGGATCGCGTTGGTAGTGAGACGATTCGAGACCCGAAGCGAAGCGTTTTTCTGGGCAACCTGCCATTTGATGCGAAAGAGGATACGATTCGGGCCCATGTGGCGCAGGAGTTAGAGGGCGGGCCAGGGGACGTGGAGGGAGTCCGGCTGGTCAGAGACCCTGAGACGCAGCAAGGCAAAGGCTTTGGCTTCGTACTCCTTAAAGACAAGGCATCAGTCGCAGCGGCTCTGCGTTTAAATGGGACTTCGTTTCAGGGGCGTAAAATTCGCGTTACGACATGCGGTAAGCGGGTTAAAGTTCGCAGCAACGATAGTGCGACACGCGTGAAAAGCAAAGCAGTAGGGGCAAAGCGACGTTTAGAGGCCGCAGCCACCAAAAGGAATTTGAATGCTCCACAGTTCCCACCCGGTGCACGACCAGAAATCATAAAAGCATCCTTTGAGGGGAGACGGGCGTCTGACACCTTCGGAAGGCTGAGCGTGAAGAAAAGGGGATCGGGCCCTGCAAAGAAATCAAAAGGTGCCTCGAAAGGAAACAGGGCTAGAAAAGGTGGTCAAAAGAAAACGAACAAATAAAAGAAAAGCCTTGCAGATAGAAAGCGATGAAAACTACTGAAATTACTGACCATTGTTTTGTCAATAAATTTCTTTCTGTTTTTGTTTTTTCCCCTAGCTTTGGGGGGGGGGGGGGGAGGTTAAAGCGTATGGGGCAATGGAGTGCGGGAGGCGCAACTGAAACATCGATGAGAATATCCAATTGATTATTCCGCCTTTCCCTTTTGGGAAACCTTACAGGCGATCGAGTTTGGTCAACATGGCAGCGGCTCGACTGCGAACCGAGCCTACAAGGTCGCAGGCAAGCGGCCCCCCGAGGACTGTCCTTGCGAGGTCCCACCCTGCACTCCGGCCCCGGTTATCGTCATTATTGCGTGTCTTGTCGCTACATAAACCACCATTGGACCCCGATAAAGCCTTTTTGGAACGTGCTGCTACTTTCGATGAAATAACTGCTGCCACGGCCGGCATTGATGATCAAGAATTTGAGGACCTAGCTCCTGGGACTTGCATGAAAGAAATGGAGGTCCCCCCATGGGACGCCTTACTGAAAGCTAGCATGCGTGGGGGTAAAATGGGTAATGCATTGAAGGGTGAAGTAAAGGATGCATTTTATCGATTGATCAGGTTGGCGGGTCAACTGGCCGGTGACGAAGGAGCCGTAGAGGCGGCATCAGGCCTGCTCTTTGAGGTGGCTGGCTCCCACCATGCTCTTGAGCGGCGGGGTGAGTTCGAGACTTTGCTGCAGCGACCTATAAAGGAATCGACATGGTTGCAAGCTATCAGCTGGGCGGAAGTGCTACTGTCGTGGTACCGCGAGGTTGTCTCGTCGTCTCCAGGGCGAACGTCAGGCAGACCTGCCCCGAAAGCCAGCGGGAAGATGTGGGGGTCGGATGTGCGTTTTCGGGAAGACCTGGACGGAATCTTTGAATTGTGCGAGAGCATTCAAAGCATCGATCGGGATGAGAAGGACAATGGGATGGGCAAGCGTGACGACGTCACGGCTACTGGCGGCGCTCCCACACCATGTCTTCCCCCCAATGTGGAAGGGCGGACACTCCTAGTACACTGCAACGAGCACGTCTCAACCACGGGTGCGGAAGGGTTGGGGGCCACAGATCTTGCTAAAGGCATCTTGGAAATATTGAGGCGATACACGGGTGAGGGGGAGTTGCAGACAGGTTTGTTTGACCTGTTGGGCGTGGAAGGCTTCGACTTCATGGGCTGGATCCTGGAAAATGTGCAGGCCTTGCGGAGGATCAAAGACCGGGACCTGAGGCAGCAGGGGCCAAGGGGCATGACAGATGAGTCCGGCATGCGGTCCTCCTCTATCGTCGCTCGAGGACCCAGCCGGCCTCCAACGGTGGGGCCGGGCGTAAGCATCATGACGGAGGAGGAGAAGCAGCGCGAGAAGGAGCGGAGAAAGGATGAGCGGAGGGCTCGAAAGCGCGGCAAAGGAAGCTTCGTGCGAGAGGATCTCACAGAAGGCGGTGATACCTTTGCTTCGGTGACGGGTGGGCTGTACACCGCGCCCTTGAAATTTGATGCTCTCGATGAAATCGACTGGGTGGCTATCTTGGGCTTCGACCCCCGACAGAGAGCAGAAGGAGCTCAGCTCGGTGAGAAAGAGCTGCTCCCCGAAGGCACACGTCACTTCTGGGGTGACAGAGGCAAAGGTCTGCCACCTGGTGCCGTGAAAAGCTACAAGCCGGGTTTCGAGCAGGTCCATATCCCAGCCCCCGTCCGAGCGGCGCCCGTGGGACGGTGCCCGCTAATAGATGTCGCCACAGCATTGGAACCATGGGCCCTACCGGCATTCTCGGGCATTCAAAGGCTTAATCGTATTCAGAGCGAGGTTTTTGAAGCCGCCTATAATAGTCAGGAGAACTTGCTCATATGTGCCCCGACGGGGGCAGGCAAAACGAACATTGCCATGCTCGCCCTGCTGGCCCTTGTCCGGGAGCACGTGAAAGGGGGTCGCGTGGAGAGGGGGCCCAATCTCAAAGCCATTTACATTGCTCCTATGAAAGCGCTGGCCCAAGAGGTTGTCGCGAAATTTTCGGAGCGATTGAAAGGCCTAGGCCTTGTGGTGAGAGAGCTGACGGGGGATATGCAGTTAACCAAGCGGGAGGTAGAGGAGTCGCATCTCATAGTCACCACCCCAGAAAAATGGGATGTGGTAACGCGCAAAGGTGGAGAAGGGTCGCTGGCTGCTATTGTGGGGCTAGTCATAATTGATGAGGTTCACCTGCTCGCCGACGAACGGGGGGCCGTCATAGAATCCATTGTCGCTCGCTCGCAGCGTCTTGTCGAGACATCTCAGCGGGCAATGCGTTTGGTCGGCCTTTCAGCAACCCTGCCTAATTACAAAGACGTCGGTCTTTTCCTGCGAGCCAATCCCAAGCGGGGACTCTTTCATTTTGGACCAGAATACCGCCCTGTGCCGCTAGACATGACTTTTATTGGCGTCACAGAAAAACAAAAAATTCGGCAGCTCAATCTCATGAATGATATCGCCTATGCGCGTGCCTTGGATGCCATTCGACAGGGGCATCAGGTCATGATTTTCGTGCATTCCCGTAAGGATACCACGCGGACAGCACAGGCGATCAAGGACAAAGCCGCGAAGATGAATACGCTGAGCGAGTTCTCATGCATGGCAACAAAAGCCTTTGCTGCTTACGCACCGCAAGTAAGCAAATCACGAAGCGACGATCTTCGACAGCACTTTGATGCTGGACTCGGCATTCACCATGCAGGGATGCTGCGGCCTGATCGAAGCCTCACCGAGCGCATGTTCGAAAACGGCGCCATTCGCGTCTTAGTGTGCACAGCCACCCTGGCTTGGGGTATCAACCTACCGGCTCACACCGTGCTAATAAAAGGAACGGAAGTGTACAGCCCTGACAAGGGAGGGTTCGTGGACCTTAGCATGTTGGACGTCATGCAGATATTCGGCCGGGCGGGTCGACCTCAATACGACACGAGTGGTGAGGCCGTCATGATCACAACGCACAAGGCTCTCCCCCGCTATCTCGCTCTCTTGACAGAACAAATGCCAATCGAGTCTGCATTTATAAAACAACTCCCTGACCACCTCAACGCTGAGATTGTTTCAGGTACAGTTACTAGCGTCAAAGAGGGTGCAGCCTGGCTAGCCTACACGTACCTGTACATTCGTATGTTGAAGAACCCCATGGCATACGGTGTTACCTACGAAGAAGCTGCGCAAGACCCAATGCTCGACGCGAAGCGCTTGCAACTAATAACTCAGGCGGCAAGGATACTGGATCAGAACCGTATGGCTCGCTTCGACCCCCGGTCAGGGAATTTGGCAGTCACGGACATGGGACGGACGGCGTCGCACTACTATATCCGGCACGAGTCCGTGGAGCAATTCAATGGTTTGCTTTCCCAGGTTTTGACGGAGGCGCAGGCTCTACATGTGCTCTGTGCTGCAAAAGAATTCGAAGAAGTCAAAGTGCGTCCAGAGGAGCTCGATGAGATTGACAAACTCCGCCTTTCGTATTGCCCTTTGGAAGTTGGTGCACCAGTGGAGGAGAGTGCTGGGAAGGCCAACGTTTTATTGCAAGCTTATCTAAGCCGAGCCAGGGTACATGGCTTCACTATAATCTCCGATACGAACTATGTGGCACAAAATGCGGGACGTGTGGGGCGGGCTTTGTTTGAAGTCTGCTTGCGAAAGGGGTGGTGTTCTGTGGCAGCCGGTTTTCTACGAATCTGCAAGTCCATAGACCGGCGCATGTGGTGGCATGACAATCCATTGCGTCAGTTTGAGACTCTTTCAGGGGACATTATTCGAAAGCTTGAGGAAAAACATGCTAGCATTGCTCAGTTATTGGACATGACAGCTCCGGAAGTAGGACAACTGGTACATCACATGCGAAGCGGTAAAATAATTCTTGAATTAGCTCGCATGCTTCCTTGTCTAGAGCTATCAGCTTCCATTCAGCCTATCACTCGTGGAATTCTCCGTGTGACGCTCAAAATTGACGCTGTCTTTGATTGGGCAGACCGGTGGCATGGCTCAGTCGAGCCGTGGTGGATATGGGTGGAAGACGCTGAGAATGAGCGGGTGTACCATAGTGAACCTTGGCTCTTGCACAAACGTCAAAAAGACGATACTCATGTCGTGGCATTTACTATCCCGATATTTGAACCGTTGCCACCCCAATATACTGTGCGTGCCGTCTCGGATCGGTGGGTGGGCGCGGAGTCCAGTGTCACAGTCTCTTTTCGACACCTCATTCTCCCCGACCGGCATCCGCCCCACACGGATTTGCTGGATTTGGCTCCCTTATCCAAAAGTGTCTTGCAGCACGAGGAATTCGAGGGCTTGTACCGTTTTACGCACTTCAATCCTATTCAGACGCAGGCTTTTCATGTGCTGTACCACACAGACGCTAATGTACTCGTTGGAGCTCCCACAGGAAGTGGGAAAACCTTACTGGCAGAGTTAGCGGTACTACGCATGTTGAAGATGTCAGCACAGGCGTCAAAAGGCACAGATGGTCATGTGCGAGCGAAGACAGTTTACATTGCTCCCCTCAAGGCGCTAGCCCGGGAGCGCTTGCAAGAATGGCGCAAGAAGCTCGGCAAAATCCTTGGGTTAGTGGTGCTCGAGCTCTCAGGAGACGTTACGCCCGACGTGGCAGCCTTGAAACGTGCCGACATCATCATAGCCACGCCTGAGAAATGGGATGGCATCACGAGGAATTGGAAGAAACGAGACTATGTTGGGGATGTCCGTCTTCTTATCATGGACGAGATCCACCTGCTGGGGGAGGATCGCGGCCCGGTGTTGGAAGTAATCGTGTCACGCATGCGCTACATAGCAGCCCAAAAGCATCGATCTGTCAGAATGCTGGGTCTATCTACGGCCTTGGCCAATCCACAAGACCTGGCGGACTGGCTGGGGGTGGGGCCTGAAGGGCTATTCAACTTCCGGCCCTCCGTTCGGCCTATCCCTATGGAGGTGCACGTCGCTGGATTCCCTGGGCGACACTACTGCCCGCGCATGGCCTCGATGAATAAACCAACATTCCAAGCAATTATGGAACACTCCCCTAAGAAGCCTGCATTGGTCTTTGTCTCATCACGCCGGCAAACACGACTTACAGCGTTGGAAATGATATCTCTCTGCGCTCAAGGCGACTATCCGAAGCAGTTCCTTCACATGCCAGAAGATGAGATTGCTGATGTAGTCGTCACCTTGCGAGACGCTGCTTTAAGACACACATTAGTTTTTGGAATCGGCATCCACCACGCTGGCCTGGATGACCATGATCGTATCACGGTCGAAAATCTTTTCGTCACAGGAAAAATTCAAGTGCTCGTATGCACTTCAACGCTCGCCTGGGGCGTCAACTTTCCGGCCCATCTCGTTGTGATAAAGGGTACGGAATATTTTGACGGCAAGACAAGTCGATACGTAGACTTTCCCGTGACAGACATTCTGCAAATGATGGGCCGCGCGGGTCGGCCTCAATTTGATACGCGTGGTGTGGCATGTATATTAGTTCACGAGCCTAAGAAAAACTTCATCAAAAAATTCCTTTACGAACCCTTTCCAGTGGAATCTAGCTTGAAGGATGTATTACACAATCACCTGAATGCAGAGGTTTCCGGGGGCTCCGTGCAAAACAAGGAGCAGGCTATGGAATACTTGACCTGGACGTTCTTCTTCAGGCGGTTGGTAATGAATCCGACGTACTACTCTCTTGAGGAGACGGCGCCTGAGGCTGTGCAAAGTTATCTTTTGGAACTTATAAATGGTGTTTTCGAGGATCTAGAGGACGCTGGTTGCATTGAAATTGATGAAGACGAGTTCGGAATCCATTCTACGGTCCTTGGACACATCGCCTCTTACTACTATCTCGATTACCGTTCTGTTGGTACCTTCCGCAATGCCTTGGCCGATTTGGGTTTGGGAGAGGAGGAGATGGACGTTCCCGTCGAATACAAAGCTGCATCAATCATTCCTCAATTAGCAGGATTATTGGCTGAAGCGCAAGAGTATGAGAACTTGCCCGTGCGGCACAACGAGGATTTGCTGAACGCTGGATTGGCGAAAAATGCTAGCTGGCCGATGCAAGATTATGATATGGGATCTAGTAATGCAAAAGCGTACTTACTTCTACAGGCTCACATGCAGCACATGGATTTACCCATATCGGACTACGTGAATGATACGAAGTCAGTCTTAGATCAGGCACCGCGGATCATCAATGCTATGGTAGACATTGCCGCGGATGAGGGTATGCTTCCTGTGGCCTTGGGTACCATGCGATTGGCACAGATGCTGATGCAGGCATGTGATGACAAGAGCTCACCCTTGTTGCAGCTGCCTAGCTTGCGTGCTGTCATCCAACATCGCGAAAAGGACGAGATAAGTAGATGGCAGCAAGAGGATTTACGACAATGGGCCCAAGCGGACCAGCGGGCTTTGAGACGCTTATTGGTAGGAGCAGGACTCACGGGCGTTAATGTGGAGGAAGTGGCAATAGAATTGCGTCGGATTAGTCTTGTAACGGTGGTAGGGACGCGTATCCTTGTTAAAGGCAGCGTCACAGGCGGAGACGCTTTTGACGCGACCAACGCTAAGCCGTCTTCTAAGGTGGTCCCGATGTCCTCGAGCAATCGACCTCTGGTGATGGCTGACCAGGATTATATACTGGAGGTCACTTTGCGTTGCCGACGCGGTCAAGGCAGTGGACCACCGCTAACACGATCCCGCTTTAACAAGCACCAAGCCAAGCAAGGAGGAGGGAGCTGGTGGCTCGCCTTAGGAGAAGCCGAAGTGGAGCTTTTGGCGCTCAAACGCGTGACATGCAGTCAGAGGGATGGGGATATGACTGTCAGGCTGACTTTTCCGGCGCCTGTTGTATCGGGACATACGCTTCTGCATTTACATCTATGCCCTGACAATTTTGTCGGTCTGGATCAGCGCATGGCAGTACACATTGAAGTGGGAGAAGAGGGGGGAGCGAATTGACGAGAATTTGACAGAATAGAAACGATAGTGTGCAGATGCACATGCAACGTAAAAGCCCAAAGTAAGAAGCAGACGACCTATGAAGTTTTTGCATACTCAAAAGCAAAAGGCAATCTTTCAACGACTGAGCAGTTGCGAGCAGGAGTTTCATATTCTCTTTCTTCTTGCTGATTAAAAGCCAAACTTGACCTGTTGGCATAATCCAGTCAACGTGCGTACAAGTATTGAATTACATTTGGGTGGTTTAGTCTCGCACCTTTCTTGTAAAGCAAACATAGCTTGTCTTTCCAATTCGTCAGTCCTTTAAATAATAATCAGCCCGCAGACTCCGCCTTCACAGTCCTAGCATGTTTTTCATTTGAGCCAAAAAGCTGCCTCCACTTGTCTTCTCCTTGGGGAACGGTACACCCAGCTCCAGCAGCTTGCTAAAGGCCGCCGCAAAGTGCTTAGAGAAGAGCTCCTCGTCTTCTTTGTAGGCGATGACCCATTTCTTGAAAGCAGGATCCTCCATGAGCGCCATGTCCGTCGGGAGCATCATCAGATTACCCGTCGAGTCTTCATACTGCAAGGGTCCGCGCCAGATTTTCCCTTTGTGCGTCTTCTTGGGTGCCCATTTCTCTTCCACAAGCAAGCGAAAGTACTCGTTCGAAAAGGAATTAGGAGCGAACGTCCAGGGCCCAACAAAGCCGCTCGTATCCAAATGGCAGAAACCCATGCTATGGCCGCCACTCAAGGCCACAATCTCTTGGTCGTTCAAGCCCATGCGGTTAAAGATGGAGCGGAGGTGGGCAGCCCCTTGGGTGGCGTCAGGGAGGCGGCCATCGGGAACGCTCTTCGATCCATCGTCAGCGTCCGTCCTTCCGGGGCGCCAAGGAATGACTGGCCCACCCGCTTCCTCCACAGCCACTTTGGCAGCGAAGGTCCACAGGTCCGAGAAGGACATGCCATACTTGGCTTGCAGGGGCTCCAGGAGAGCCCGCGGAAAGCTGAGGCCTTGGTTAGCCTCGTAATGGGCCTCTGGAATGAATCGCATGCATGCACCGTTGCTCCCACCATTTTGGGCCGTGCGGTCGTAGGTTCCAGACGTATGGAAACCCAAACGAATGAGGGTGGGACCAATGCTGGTCCCGTCACCGCGGCGCTCCTCCTCGTCCTCAATCATCTTCACGATGTCCTTTCGGACGGCGCCCTCCCAGTCGATCTTGGCTGACAATGTGTGAGCTATCTCTGCATTCCATACAAAAGCTATAAGCAAACCGGTTGTGCCAGTAGCAAAGACCATTTTTTGCCAGCTGGATTTGGCCACACTCGTTATCTGTGAAGATGTCATGACGGGAAGCTGGTTACTTACTTGTTCTGACATCCCTGAAGAGAAGTCGTTGCTTCTGTGACATCTGAAAGCTTGATGGAAGAACACTGCTGCCAAATCATATGATTTATCAGGTAACCGGTGGACTTAAATTTAATAAAATGAGATTCTCTCCCTTTGCACGATCGGACGTGTCCTCTCAGAAGTAATCGTGCCGAGACCTACCTTTAGATTTCGTGCCCAGACCTACCTTTAGATTTGTCGTGATTGCACGGACAGCCCCCGCGCCGGTTGGACAGCGTAACGCACGAGCTGCAATGCGCAAAGATTGACGAGCAGACATCATGGTGGCAGAGAACTTGTTTCCCCAGGAATTCTGCAGTTGTGTGAGGGACAGGGTCCAAGTGCGAATCGGTAAGGTGTAGCTGTTACCACTTTTGCAGCTGCAGGCATGCCACGCGCTTGTCATGCATGTAGCCTATTCGATGTCGTACACATCTTCTCACAACAAACACATTTCTTGCTTTGGTGCCTCTGTCTGATTGCGTCTGTCTTGACGTCTGTTGATGACGGAGCCCGCCGGCTGATGTATGGCGTCATCGTTGTTCGCCAAATCATGGTTCCGTGCCATCGGATGTCCTTTCTTCTTGTGATTACAGAGCTCTTTGCATTATGTGGCTCGACCCTGACTAATTTGTTATCCATCTCCCTTGGGGAAGACCAACATCCGAGACTGGTCTTCGATCAACGCCATCAAAGGGCCAAGACAAGGTCTTCATTCATGGTGGTCCCTTCAAGCACTGCCACCGCGGCCGTCCTTGTCCTTGCTATCGCAGTAGCTTTAGTAATAGAGCCACCGGTGTTTTTGCGGCGTTGGTGGCTTGAGTGGGGTTTGTCTCTGGAGGTTTCTACTGAGTGTCAAACGACGGAACACTACGCTGTGGGCACTGGCTTCGACGTTTTCTGGGATAAAGGTGCCCTCAGCGTCTTGAGCTCCTCACTGCCGCAATCCTCGTCGTCGGCATCACCGAACAACACATTGTGGCATTCATATGCCCGCGAGAAACCTTTTATTCTTGCTGCGCGGGCTGTGCTAAAGCACGATCCTATCCAGGACGGACACTACTTCCTCAATCAAGGCATTCGCGGACAAACCACCCGGCAAACTGTGGAATCCCTCCTTTACGAGCCCAACGTCTCGTTGACCCTACTTGGTACGCTGGATAGGCCGGGGGGGCCTTCAATCCCGTACCGTTTCACTTTATCAGCGGACAAGGCTTGCACTGACGGCAAGCTGCATTTTGCTATACTCCTGGGAGAGACGGATGAAAGCCAAGACGATGATAGCGACGACGAAATAGTCTACGCGGGTAAAGATGGGCCTATTCCCTCCAACAAAGCGGCCTACTACAACCGGGTCTGGCTTCGGTACGGGTCTGACAAGGAGGAGGCTTTCTTTGGTTTTGGACAGCACTACTCCCGATGGAACTTGAAGGGGCACCTGGTCCCCGTGATCATCAGCGAGCAGGGGGTTGGCCGGGGCCTTCAGCCCGCGACCTTCGCGCTGAATACGTTCCTCCACGGCGTAGGCTCCGCCTGGCACACGACCTACGTGGCCAAGCCCATGTACCTGACAAGCCGCGGACGGGCTCTCTCTCTGGTCGGTCCCAAAGTCTCCTTCTTCGATCTGACGCTGCCGGACATTGTCACGGCTGAATACTGGTCATGCAGGAGCATGCGGGGAATTCTGTACAGTGCGGCCTCGCCGCTTGAGACCGTGGCGCTTCTGAGCACGGAGACGGGCCGAATGCAACCGCTTCCCGCCTGGACTCAGCGAGGGGTGGTGGTGGGGCTGGAGGGGGGCTCGGAGGAGGTCGAGCGTATTACGGCGAGGCTCGAGGCGCACCAGGTCCCCTTAGTCGCTGTTTGGCTGCAAGACTGGGTGGGCACCAGGCAGGACTGGGACGGGACGCGGCTGATCTGGAATTGGGAGGTGAACAGGGGCTACTACCCTCGCTGGGACTCCTTCCGGCAGCGGCTGGAGGCCTCGGGGGGAGTCAAAGTCTTGACCTACATCAACCCCTTCCTGGTGGACGTGGCAGCCGCTAACAAGTCCTTTCCCCACACCCGGAACTTGTTCGCCGAGGCGGTGGAGCATGGGCATCTGATCAAAGACGCGGCGGGGCAGCCCTTGCTGGCGAAGAGCGGCAGCATCGAATTCGGCACCATCGACGCCAGCAGCCCAGAGACGCGGGCCTGGTTCAAGACTGTGATCAAGACGGCTATGATAGAGGGCGCAGGGGCGGGGGGTTGGATGGCGGATTTCGGAGAGTACGTCCCCTTCAATGCCCGGTTACACGGTGGGAGAGGGAACGCGATGCACAACGCCTTCCCCGACTACTGGGCCTCCTTGCAGCGCGAGGCGATCGCGGAGGCGGGCGGCGAGGCTGCAGAGGAAGTGGTGGCCTTTGTGCGGTCCGGCTATATGAAGACGCCGGGGTTCGCGCAGCTGTACTGGGTGGGGGACCAGCTGGTCACGTGGGACGGGCACGACGGCATCAAGACGGTGCTGCCGGCCATGCTGTCGGGGGGGCTGGTCGGCCACAGCCTGACTCACTCAGACGTGGGCGGGTACACAATGATCGATCATCCTGTGCTCAAGTTCTTCCGCCCCCGCGAACTCTTGTTCCGGTGGGTGGAGCTGGGCGCCTTCGCCGGGGTCCTCTTCCGCACTCACCTGGGAAGCTTCATGCATACCCCCAGCGCGCAGGTCTGGGACGACGCAGAGACGATGGCTCACTTTGCTCGCTTTGGTCGAATCTTCGCCCATCTAGCGCCTTACCGCAGCGTCCTGATGGAGGAGGCGGCCAGCAAGGGCTACCCAGTGGTCAGGCCTCTCTTCCTCCACTACCCCGGGGACGCCAGCGCCTACCGGATCAGCCAGCAGTTCCTCCTGGGGCCCGACCTTCTGGTCGCTCCCGTCCTAAACCCTGGGCAGGAGACGTTGCGCCTGTACCTGCCGGGGGGGATCGGTGGCGGCACGTGTGGACGGGGCACATTTACGAAGGAGGATGGCTCACGGTCTCTGCCCCCATGGGCGAGATCCCGGTCTTCAGCCGCCAAGGCACGCCTTTTGCGGAGCTCTTCGACAGCCTTGTAGAGGCGTGAACCGGGCATTGTGACAAAGCTTATGGCACTCGGAACTGTCGGCTTCACTCAGAAAGAGGGAGGTTGTGAGATAATGTGGGAAAATACGAGCATCGGAGAAGAAAGTCGTGTTATATGCTTTCCGTCTCGATGCGATCTCTGTTTGTCCGTAGTAAGGCACGAGATAAAACCTGTAAAATCTGTATGACAGTGTGCAAGCAGAGTGTCTTACGTATGTTATTGTTTTTCCTCAGACATCTCTAACACACGGAGGACCCCCTTCTCGGTCGCGTCATAACGACAACAATATCCTGAGACAGCTCCCTCTCCCCCCACTGTGTCCCCATTCCGGGATTCCTTGTCCTCTTCTAACTTCCATATCGCCATTGATTCTCCGCCTTTGTGATTTTGGTCCCCACTGATGCGTAAGACCATGCCCAACTGCCGGATCAGAGGAAGCAAAAGGCCCCGGCTTGCCTGCTCCATGGTCACGACCAGCGAGCAATGATGTCCAGTCCGCTGCCTGATGTGCTCGGCTGCATCGCGTATCACACTCAGGACCTGACAATAGGCGCTCAGCGAGTCGTCGTCTCGATTCGTGGTGCTTATGTAGCGGTCCAGATCGTCCACCACAATCACGGAGGGCAATAAAGCGTCTGGCTGGTTATGAAGGCTTCCGAAGTACCAGCAGAGACCCTGGAAGCTCGTGAAGCGCTTCAGGAAGACATTATCCAGCACAGAAAAATCCCATCCCTTCGCTCGACCTACACAGCTGGGCCCTGTCTGTTCGCTTTGGTGGTGTGGCTCAACAGCCGGGCTTGACGAAGGCCTAGAAGAAGCGACTACGAGTCGCGTTGTTTTGACAACGTGGCGTGAATCGCGATGCCGGTGAATGAAAATCGCCTGTCGATTTGGATCCTGCTGCGCCATCGTATAGCATAGCTGGAAGGCTAGAGAGCTCTTTCCGCATTCCTGAGGTCCCAAGAGGCAAGCGCCCTCTGTACCTCGAGCTCTCAGGAACCGGAGTACGACTGCGACATGCTGGTCTTGATGGGGCTCGATAGAAGCGCTAATCGGCAAACCGCGCTCATCCACCAATGTCGTACCCATATCACGCGACCACAATGGGGATAGGATCACCTAGATCTACACACAGCTGTGAGAGATGCATTAAGAAAGTCGGTTCAGGTACGCGCAATTTGAGGAAGGATGAAGTTAGCGAGCCCCGCTTCAGTGGGCGAGGCACAGAGATGGCTACCGTGCGACGGCCTCCCCCCGCTTTCAAGCCCCCCACGCAAGGAAGGTGAGCTGCCAGTGCGCAACTTCATCGACGTTGCGCAGAACATGTGAGTTTTCACGCCTCTTATTGGCGTTCAATCGCCCAAGCGTCCATCTCGTACCTAGACATCAAGAACAACCTCCTCACCTATCTCAGGCCTCCTCCCCTATTGCGGCAAAAAGCACAGGGCCGCAAATGGATGCGTTGCTGGAAGAGATGTACATGGCACAGCGAGGAGGATCTACTAGTTATGCACACAAAGATATCAAGGCGCCAGAGACAGAAGAAGGCCCTGAAGAAGACGCGGGCGACAATCCTACTTGTGCTGCATCGTCCTCGACTCCCTCTCTATGGCGACCCGAAGTAAAGCCCCCGATGGACGCCTTGCACCACGCTAAAACCTATAATAGCGCCCAAAACATGATGCATCAGCCCAGTCTCAGCTTAGAGATACTCCGACACGACGCCATCGGTACTTTGACGTGTTTTTTCCTCAACAAGGTGAACAGGGACCTGGGCATGGATTTGCGCGTGCCCCTCTTTGAACGCTGGCTCTTCTCCCAGCGTCCCACTGATGGCACCGGGGATCCTATATTGCCAGACCCGCGATTAAACAACGAACATGAGCGAGCTGGCCGACACTTGCTCATGCGAGAGCTGATCGAGGGAGGGGCTAGCAACGATACGGCGAAGCGAGTGATAGAGCAGTTGAATAAAACCGCGGTCAAGCTCTTATGTCGGATACAAAGGGCTTCCGCGTCCCTCAATCCCCCTTCCGTATCTCTAGAGGCACGATGGCAGTCCTTGTCTAAAATATATGTGCATTTCGACGCGGGACGTGGGCTCTACTCACTCCGACACAAGTCGAAAACTGTGACAGTCAACCGAAGGCATTACGAGAAGCTTCGAGCACTCCACGCCCGCTTTGGGGGAATGTCAATCAATAGGCCTGGGATCGATCGCTCTCAAGGCAACCTTAAGCACGGAAAACGAGAACGCCCGGGAAAGAGCGCTGAAGAAGAGAGGTTCTTCCATCTGCGGGTCTTCCTCCTCCTCTTGCGCTACAGCAGTCTGGCGGGGGGCACAGATCGCGGAGGGGGCTTTCAAGGCGCCATTAACGAGGAAGCCTTCGACGTCCTACGCCGTCACCTGGATTGTCGGATGGAATGCTTCGCCTCTCCCCTCAACTGCATGTACGCCCGTTATTGCTCCGCCTTCCAGGACACGGATGCCTGCTTCGGGAGCTTGGGGACATTTTTCAATTTCCGCCCCCGGCAAGGAACCTACGAGGCCAACCCGCCTTTCTCGCCCTGTGTCATCGCCCGCATGGTCGACCACATGGAGGACTTGCTCGAGGCAACCGCCCTGCCCCTCGGCTTCGTCGTGGTCATTCCCGCATGGCAGGACGGAAAGGGGGAGCGGACAAGGGAGGACGAGGAGAAGGGGGTTACTAGAGAAGCAGAAGAAGAGCGCCCTGAATCGACGCGTGTGACCGCATCAAAGGGTGCCAGCATGTCTAGGGAGCCGAACAAGAGGGGAGCCAAGGCCATCTACAAGGCCTCGGCGGCGTCGTGGAGCCGCCTCCGCGAGAGCTCGTTCTGCGCCCTTCACGTCCTGCTCCGGGCGCAAGATCACGGGTACATCGAGGGCGGGCAGCACAAGACGCCCACCCGATTCAAGACGTCCTTCTTTGACACCTCGGTCTTCTTCTTGCAGAACGCGGCGGCAAAGAGGAAGTGGCCGGCCTCGGAGCGCATGGCGGAAGAGCTGAAGCAGGCGTGCGCGTCCAAGCATGAGGCAGAGACGGCCGCTCGGCGGAGAGATCAAGGCCTAGATCAAAGGACGGAGCGTGGAGCAAGGCTAAGGGAAGGGTGCGAAGAAGATGGCGAGGTACCAGAGGCGTCGTCGGAGAGCAACGCTTTTGAGGGAGAGGGAGGCAGGGGTCCAGTGGAGTGCGCGACGCAGCAGGGATCACGCCCGCCTTCTTGGAAGAGGGCGGGTGCTCCGAGTAGCATGTTGTATCAAAAGGATGCCTTGAGCTCGAGCAAAAAGAAAAGATCAGCGCGACATGAAAAGCGTGGCTCCAATAGCACAGCGGCAAGAAGTTGATCTGTGATGCACTACGAAGAGACTTGTCGCCCAAAGGAACACCCCAAAATATAATCTCCTCCCTGGAGCGTTGAGCTTCGAGTAAATGCACTCGGGCTTCAAATTTAATTGGTACGATTTTTCAAAATAAGCTTTGCCGCTTCATTGTTCACGATTTTTTATGTACATGCTTGCAGCTTCCTCGTCCCAGACCTCAGCGTACTTCGCCTTAATATCGAACAAATTAGACTCGTGGACCTGATTATGTCGATCACCAACCGCATCCTCAACAACGATTGGAATGAAGCCGTGTTGGCACGCATCTGTTGCTGTGGCGCGGACGCATCCGGACGTCGAGAGTCCCGCAATAAGCACGGTGTCGACTCCTTGAGCTCTGAGGGTTGGCGCCAGGGAGGTTCCGAAAAAGGCGCTAGCATATTGCTTCGTTACGATAACTTCATTCGGAAGGGGCATGACATCTGGATGAAAGTTTCCCATAGGTGATCCTTTCTCAAAAATTTTAAGAAGGGGTAGTTTGCGGAAGAAGATGCCACCATCTAATCCGCCTGGCAAGAATTCAACCCTTGTATGAACCACAGGGAGCCGCTGACGCCTCGCAAGAGCTAGCAAACGCTTCGTTGAAGCCAAAGCATCTTCTACACCAGCGTAAAGTGGGGAGTCCTTCTTCAGATAAGCCTGGACGAAGTCGATTATCAAAAGACATGGCCGTGCTCCGGGTTGGAGGGCACCGTCGAACACGCCTCTGATGTTGTCTGCCAAGCTCCCTTCCTTGTTCAAGCCTGAAGCAGCGGCCATAGTAGTCGAATTACCGACAAAAAAAGACGACAGTTCTGTCGGAGTGGGTGTTTTCAGTGCTTTTATTCGAAATTTGCGGCGCAATCCTGATCCGCGAAGGTTTATTCGCGGACTTCCGGGTGTCAGCTGCCAGCCCTCCCCCTGACAGAGGGCACGTGCAGGCGAGAGCGCGGAATATAAATGAAGCGAACGGTGGCCACGTTGTGCTCATTTATCTCCACCAGAAGTGAACATATCAATCACTTCAATCGCCTCATGCTTTATGACATGCCACGGTCGTGCGGGTGGACGTGTTGGAAGGGATGGTGGGTCATGAGTGATATCAAGCTCTTCTAGGAATTATGGCGCGAACGGTACACCTACATCCGAGTTGCGAGCTCCTGAACTTCTAGCGAGGTGAAGCAGACAAATGTGTGAGCCAGCACGTTTAACACGAAAATATGTCCAACCACTAGCACAGATCATCCTATCAGGACGTGATATGGTTTCAAAAAAGGCCAGCAACGTAGTCAAGGGCAAGAAAAAGCCAGCTGCAAAGGTGAGCAGGCAGATGAGGGTTTGGAGAGGTCAAATGGGTTGAGAACCAACGTGATACGAGGACTCAAAATGTGCGAGTCTTTTGACACATGCGGCTGGCCAAAATGTTGTCTGTTTTTGGGTTTTATTGATTTGATTTCTTGGAGGCCGAACAGTGTTTTTCAGGGCGAACGAGAAAGATGCTTTCAACACTTACGCTACTTTCTGAGTCATGTACACCTCATGCAGCTGGCGACATATTGCCACTTGCCTTCAAAATGTCCAAAGAAAAACAAGTCTATACTTGAGATCTTTGGAAGTAACATATAATTTCTTGTGCACCCTCATCTTCGTGAATCAGAAGGTTAAAAAAGCAGCGAAGACAGCTCCCGCAGCCAAGAAAGCTTCATTACCCACAAAGAAAGCACCTGCAGCTAAGAAACCTGTTGCGGCCACTTCGTCGGTTCCTATCAAAGAGGCGTCAGGATCACTGCCAAAGGAGGCGGGTACCAACGGAAAGGTTTCGTCCATAGTCGTGGAGGCTTGCAAGCAATGCCAGTGTAAGCGCCTTCGATCAACGACCTTCTCGACTTGACCGCACGTTTCGTGAGTGTGACCAAGAGCTCTTTCACTTTCCTGCCTCGCATGTGGCACCCCAATAACCCTGAGTAGGCTTCAAAAAAAGGGCTGAGATCCTGGAGCAGCACCTAAAGGTCTTAAAGCCTGAGTTGAAGTTTGTTTTGAATCCCGAGAGGCCAACCAAGGGTGTCTTCATTGTCCGCACGGACACGGGGGAAGTTCTGTGGTCTATGACAGGACTGACACGCCCCTTCCAGCCATTGAAGGTACGCTAGTGTGTGTCAAGCCTGTCTCTTGGCTAGGCAATTAGAGATCTCTGTAAGTTTAACCCGTCAGTTGCCTCGGCTATCTTTCATTTATGAGTCCTTTCTGGCGATAGCCGTATAATTGGCGTGCTCGCGGGACTGCCTGTGCGGAAGGGCCTGAGGGCTGTCTTTTGTCTGTATCCTCTCTCTCCCCTTGGAGCTGAAACACTGAATTCCGTTATCTCCAACCAGGCTGTGGACTTCTCTGAAGTTGCGAAAGAAATGGCCACTAAGCTCTAGAGCTCTGGCTCGTGTATTTGGGCATTGGAGCATATTAAGGGAAGGCGCAAGTGGCACTTCCCTCTAATTTTCAACCATCAGCTCCTTATGAGATCGTGAGATGCTGAATCCATCAAGTTCGTTTCTGTTACAGTGAGGAAGCTCTGATAGCTTGACATGCGAAGGAGGAGGTTTGTTGAGGGCTCGTCGGTGCTCGATCCTCTACCTCTAGGAGAAGTATCCCGGATCCTTTTGGCGCAACAGCAGGAAACAATAAATTATGTAGCCAGTAAGAGCTCAAAGCCAAAACTCGTGTGAATTTAAACAACCAACGTTATAAGGTGCCAAAAGTGAGACCGTACCTGTCGTTTTATTGATGTGTTGCTATTTAATCCTTTTAAAAAACTCACGCCTAGTTTTATACCTTCTAGTGACAAGCCATGTGCTTCTAGGCGCGGAACATAGAAAGTGGTTTTCCGGCAGTGACTTGAAGGTCCAGTACACGAGAGAGACTTGACGAGCCAACCGACGAATTATGGATCTTGGATCGCGCCACTTGAAGACTTGACAGTCATGTTCTCTTCCAATCTTATTTGTCTGAACCTGTGCGACTCCCCAGCTTCCCGTTTGCGTACGGCTTTGTGCGATTCTTTTCCAGTGTACGCTCCTTCCATTTTAGGATACGCGGACGTGCCGTCACGCGGCCGCCACGCCATCGACCGCCTGGTCCGAGCCCTGCGGCCCCGAGGCAAATGCAAAAAGGTGGAGACCTGGAAAGGAAAGGGACATAGTTTTAATAGGGAAAGTGGCTGACGTCTGAACAAATTCACTTTCCTGGCAGAGAAGGATAGCTTTCTTTTCGCAAAGGTTGTCCCATCCCAACTATCCACTGCTCACGCTGTACAGGCTGCCCACAGCTTCAACACCTCCGCTCAAAGATCATTATGCCCTTCGGACGCTTTTCAACGCCCCCACCGCCACCGCCGGCTCCAGCAACCACAGATCTAGCTTTTCTTACTGCGATGATTAGCACAGCTGTGGTCGGCCTACTTGTAATACAATGCATATTCATCAGCCGACGGAAGGCACGGGCCCTGCAGCCGTCCCCTGCTGTTGTTCGAAGGAGCATGAGTTTTTGCTCGGCGGCATGCGCGGACGGACCCATGCCAGATCATGCAAAGATGAGCCCGCAAGATCCCATAATAAATGCAGTGGTGCTTTTTGAAGGCGAAGCGCCCACGCGTGCGGCTGTGGAGACGGCTATTCTGCCCTTGTTCAAGTTTGAACGCTTTCGCTCTCGCAAGGTAAAGATCCACGACGAGTGGTACTGGGAGCTCTTGCCGTCCTTTGATACGAAGATGCATGTCATTGAAGAAAGCTTTCAAGGTGTCGACATGGACGATCTCTTTCGCCAGTTGGAGGTGTGGTCGAAGAAGCCCCTGCATGTCCCCACGGAGGCACCTCCCTTCGAATTTGCCTTGCTCCGGAACGAAAGCCGGCGAGGACCCTCCGCCGTCATTTGTCGCGTCAACCACGCCATTGGAGATGGCGTCTCCTTGGCCAACTTGATTCCCTACGTTTTCAAAGGCCTTGACGGCCAGTCCCTGCCCACGAAGGAGAAATTCTCCCGCCGAGAGACCGGGTTCATGCCCACACTCCGCAATCCCTTCACGCTCCTGGCCTCTTTCTTCAAAGTCCTTGGGACACCCTCGACCGCCTTTGACACGGACGTCGGCCTGACGATTCCCGACAAGAAGCAAATCACCTTTACGGGCCGCCGATCTATCGTCCGGATTCCCACAGTCAAACTCTCCTTCATCAAGAGCGTCAAAAACGCAGCGGGCGTGACCGTCAATGACGTTGTTTTTGCAGCCCTGGCGGGCGCCGTGCACCGGCTTCGTGTCGCTATGCAAGACCCCGTCATGACGGACCCCCTTTCTGGCTCCAAGGTGCGCACACGGGCCTTGATGCCTGTGGCTTTGCCCCGCAAAGTGGGGGACACGGTCAGGGGCCTCCGGAACAAGTGGAGCTTCGCCTCGGTGAACATGCCCATCGGAGTCAAGGGCAGTCTAGAGCGACTCCATGCTGCGCATGCCACCACCACCGCCTTGAAGAACAGCCCCATCGTCATGGTCCAGAACATGGTCGAGACCCTGGTGGGGGCGCGACTGCCCTGGTCAGTGGCGAAGCAGACTGCTTACGACACCTTCGTGCGGCACACATTTGTATTCAGCAACCTCCCTGGCCCTGATGTGCCCATCACATTCGCAGGCAAGGAGGTGTCGGGCTTGTACATGGTGTTCGCCAATCTGCTTCCTCAGGTGAGTTCTTCCAAGGGCTTTCAAGTCGCAAGGTGGCCCCCTTTAAGGGCGCCTTATTTCCCTCGCCCTGCGCGGATCCTTCGAAGGGAAGTTGTGTGACAAAAGCGGTGTCGTGTTGAGGCTCACAACATCTCTCCTCACGCGCAGGTCGGTGCCCTGTCGCTGAACGGGCGGATCTTCACTTGCCTGGTGCTGGATGAAGAGGTCACGCCGGGGGCGCGGGATTTGGGCAAATATTTCATCGATGAGTTGATGGACTTGGCGGATCGGACGGGTTTGAATGTTAAGAAGGAGGACATTTTGGGATGATTCGAGAAGGAAGGAAAAGGGAGGAGGAGCGAGGCGGGAGGGCGAACGGAACTAGTTGCACAGCAGTGCTGGCTTAATTATCTTGTGTACATGCATCGGCGATGGTGCCCCTCTAGATGTTGGCCGAAGGCTTGAATAGATCAAAGCACAAACAGAGTAAGGGCGGCGCGCCCTCACGATCTCTCTCCGGACTCGCACACGTGGCCCTTAAGCAGCATTGCCCCTGTTTGGCACTGCCCCCGGTATTGTGCTTGTCCACTTTGGACAAGACGTCGCCATTTTCTTGCACGCCCTCATCTTCGCTGCTCATCAATCTTTCTCCCGGCGGCCGTCGCCTTCATCCGAGCATCCCCCTCCTTCTTTCCCCTTTTCCGCAGCAAGGAGCCCGTCCCGTCCCCCGCGAGATACGTCAAGCCCGAACCGACGGTCGTGCCACCGGTGAGCCAGCTGTGAAGGGAAGCGTGTGTAACAAAGACTTTAGTTCGGGCGACAAAAAGCTCATTCGGGCACATTCACGATCAGTGACCGCCACCCTGGGTACAACAGGCGTCGCCACATGCCATGAACATGAGTGCGCTACACGCAGACAACAAATCGATGCCTCTCAGCGTCAGACACTTTGTTGCTTCGAGCTTGACCAAAGCACCGCAATTTCCCGCCAGATGGGCCGCCCTAGTCTCGCCCCGACCTACCAGAGCGGCTCGAACACCTCGTCCACCGCGGCCGGGATCGCGTCGCCCCACAAAGCGCGACAGAGCGCAAAAGTGAGGACGATAAACTGCAATGTCGTATTGATTTTACTCAGCAGGTTCGGCGTAATTTGAAATGTTGCCGAAGAGGCGGTGTCGAAAAAGGGAGCCCCCACGGGTCGATTCTGAAGGCGCTTGATAAACGAGCCGCCAATCAATAAGGCGTCTCGTCCCAGGACTACCACGAGCAATGGGGTGGGTATGAAGCCTTGTAAAGCCAGGGGCACGGCGAGTGCGGCCACCAGGACTTTATCCGCCAAGGGATCCAGGAAGCTGCCCAAGACAGAGGACTGGTTATAATTCTTGGCGATATGCCCATCCAGCCAATCAGAGCCGGCGGCCACCGCGAGACCCATCACTGCATACGAGTATCGACCTTGAAGAATCAAGCCCGCGAGTAAAGGAGACGAGATAATGCGTGCCAAGGTAATTATGTTAGGCACTGTCCACATAGTCTCCCTTGAGGAGGGGGGCCGCTTGATGGTCGTCTTTGAAGGGTCTGATCCTTCGCTGGCGAACGATCCATCTTCCTTCAACCTCGCCTCCGGTTTGACTGCTTGTGGAGGCACGTGCAGGTACTGGCTGTTACTGGGCAAAAAAGATGTCTGCAGATGAAACCCCTTAAAATGGTGAAGCCGCTGCGGCTTTCCCGCGAGGGAATGGACACCATGACCGAGGACTGGAAGTAGTCTTAGACGGGAAGAGGGTCCACGGAGCCGCAAGGATAGTACTAGTGACGACGCAGCCCTGGAGGACATATTTGTGGGAGCTAATAGATGAAGTCTCCACGGCGGTTCCACGGTAGCCTCCCAACCAATTACTTTTTGGGACCGCACGGACATCCTGCATGCTTTGTGTGCCGCCACACGGGGCAATCGAAGCATGCCACTACCTGTCTTTCTGTTTAATTGTTGCCTGTATGTGTACTGTACTATTTGAAAAAGAATTCCGTCGCCCAAAAGTCCAATGTGTACCGACAGCACTCTGCTGCGATTTCGTGAACCGAAGCAAACAAATAACGCGTCGCTTCAAGTCTGGTGTAGGCGATGGTTCCGTGTCACCACCGCGACTCCAGCGCCAGACCGGACGGACTTGTGCTTGCGCGCTTTCTTACGCAAGAAATGAAACAATCTGAAATTTGGAGATCCTCTTCAAGCCAATGCCAAAGTTTTCGATATCGGACAGACTGTGACTTCTGGAGTGGTGGTGGGGAGGTTATATTATTGCCTAGCGTGCCTCCCACAGTGTCTTCTTGGTTGAAAGTGTGCTCATTCTATTTTCCTTCATGAATGGGCACATGTTTGTGTTTGAAGATTTGTTAATACGTACGCCCATTTCGAGACGCCAAGATCCTATCTTAAGATGTCAGGGGTGCGTACGATAGTAGAAGGGCTTAAAGCCACTTGCTGCAGTCAAATACTCGGTCTCTGCGGCACTCCAAAAGGAGATAAATAATGTGGCACCGCTTCCACAGATTCTTTCTGCATTCTCCTGGACTCTTACTGCCCTACCCACTTGGGAAGCAGGGGGCACACCATCTTTTAAATCCAACGGTATACGTTGCTGGCTGCGGAGTCACTTCCCTTGCCCTCTGTCTCGGAACAATCTGCAGACACGAACTGCAGAAGGGCTACCCACACGCAGGAAAGCCTATAAGCTGGATGTACACAACTAAGCTACCCCAAAGAATAGCACGGGTCAACGGCTGCAGTCCTTGCTCTTCAGCTACTCTATTTCTCGGGTTCTGTCAGCGCATGACCCAGCCTGTCGTGAGCATACATTATAAGTGGGCACGATAGGGCAAATTTTTACCTAAAAGAAAAGAACAAACTGCCCACGAGAATTGAGAAGACGCTGGAATAGATTAAAAGGGAACCAGTCATTCAGGGAGAGTCGTGTAATGAAATTAAATTTCGTGACAGGAATGGGGATGAGCGTGACTTACCACTCGGAGTGTCGAGATTTGACATCGAGGTAGCGAAACTTCTTGTAAATGGAGTGGTTCCGAATAACTATAATTTGAAAAATACGAGCGGGTACAAGCTGCTAATACCCCATCTTTTTTGTTTTCCCACATTAGACTTGTGGATGCAGTTTTGTGACCGACATTGCTGAGCTGTCGTCACTCTGTTATGCCTCAAACGTACAAACAAACAATCGAAAGCACAGCATCTCGCACCGTCTTTTAAGGGCCCGGCGCGTTTCTAGCTCCCGCCAACACCGCTGCGTCTCCATTTCCTTTTCCCCCACCTATCCTCGACTCAGGCAATACCTTTGTACCGCAGGAGGACCCCCTCTGACCCGAGGACAAATCCTTTGTCGCCGAAAAACTTGACCTTATACAAGTTACCTGGGATCTCGTCCGCACTCTTGTTGAAAGTGAAGGTCTTGCCCCCGTCCTTGGACACGAACATGGAGCCGCCCCCCCCCACCGCCCACACCTCCTGCTCGTCTTTCCACGACACGTCCAGAATGCCGTATCCTCCCGAGCGGATCTTGCTATCCGCAAACTTGAACTCCTCGTCCGATGACAGGTCCTGATTTGGCTCGCATATCTGCAACAGGCCGCCGTTCAAGCTCATCCATACGCCTTTGCTTGTGTCCCCCTTGACGAAGCCCATGTTCTGAATACGCCGGGAGGTCCCTCTGTTATGTGGCACCCAAAAGTCTTGGCCCGGGAGCCAAGTCAAGAAAAAGTTTCCGCGAGAGGACACGGCCAGGTAGGCGCCAGACAGCTGGTCCCGGACGACCGAGATGATCGACCCGGTGAAGTACGAGGCTCCTTTCACTCCCGAAGAGGAGATGCGATTGAGCGTGGCGTCGATCGTTTCCTTGACTTGCGCCTTCCAATTCCTCCCGGCATTGGTAGTTTTGTATATGGCGCCCGTCGACGTGGTCATCTCCGCCGAGTTGGGGCCCGTGGCGAAGACCGTTGAGGGCTCACCGGGCAGCTTGGGAGACAGGGGAATGCGCTCCCAGCTCTTGCCCGAATCTTGTGTGTGCAGCAGAATAGGGGGCTTTCCGATGATCCAGCCCTCGCCGTTGTTGAAGCTGACGCGCTCAAAGCGGTAGGTCACCTCCTCGTCGGGGTCCAGGTCGACGAAGGAGCGGGGCACCCACGACCTGCCCCCGTCTGTTGTCTCCAGGAAGGTGCCTTTCGAGCCTACTATCCACCCGTGCTCTGGGTCCTTCGAATCAAAGTCCACGTCATAAAGTGTAGCGCCCATCGGGATGCCTGTAACCTGCTCCCAGGCGAAATTCGACGCCGCCGCTGCAGGCTGTGTCGAGCCTCCCAGAGCTCCCGCGGCGGAGAGAGCAGCCGCTGCAACAGACGTCGTCTTCACAAGATCCCGCCTAGAAACACTGCTGTCAGGCAGCATGTTTTCACTTCTGCTGCTCTTTTCTCCCGTAGAGGCGCTCATCTTAATTGCACTGTGAATGTCCCGGAGGTCGGGCAGAAAGCTCGATTAGGGTGCGATTCAAGGGGATGGATTGCTTCCTCTGAATACAGAATAAGTGTTTCGCATTTGATAGGCAATGTTCGACCTAATGTCCATCTTTGGTATTCTACACGATCCTCTAACAAAGTCGACGTGAAGCCAGAATATGCGACCACACCGTTGCGCACGGTGTTACTCACCTAGACGATCGAGCTGCGAAAGGCATAAATGCTGACGCTGGAGACACCCCCAGCACCATTGCGCATGCTGCAACAAGAAAATTTACCTTTCTCATCCTTCTCTGGATATAATATGTACAGGATGAACGGGAGATGGGGCTAAAAATGAGACAAAGTGGCAGTCAGACGGGAAGAGCTACTCTGCACGGGCTCGGACGCGGCGAGGTCTCCTGTGTGGCGGGGAGGGCGGGCTGGCGCGCTGGGCTCAAAAAAGGCACAGGACATGGGCCTGGGTATGGCGAATCCATGCTCTGGATGGCGTCAAAACAATTCGAGAACTAAAGCACCCAAGATAGGCTCTTCAGTCCTGGGGGCCTGACGCATGTGCTGGGCTAGTTGATCTGTTGCTGGAACTGAGTGGATCTTCCTCGCCCTGGCTCGCTCGAGCTCTGGCTTTAGACAGCGATACTCGACGACATGTTCACTTCTGTGCACAAAAAGGTGGGAGGCAAGCGGGCGCCACCTCGCACGGTGACCTTGCTTTCAAAAATCATGCCTGGACAGGCCAAGCCGACTGGCATTCTAACTCACTGCTGTTCCTTCCCCTTGTCCCTGGAAACATGCTTTCTTTCCCGTACACCTTGGCAATAGACGGAGAAGGGGAGCATCGAGCATTGTGTGCCCGTCTGCCCCAGCACGGCGAACATGGTCGATGTCGAAGGCACTTTCGTACACGATGATATACGAATTGCTGCGGATACTGGCGCTGAGACGTCCAACGATGAGATAG